>NC_143161.1:26969698-27182705 GCF_041381405.1 Jatropha curcas
GGCTTACTTTTTTGTGAAGTAAAAGGTATTTCTACAAATGTGCTTCCCTTAACTCTCTGTTTTTCATGTTCACTGAAGGGTATGTTTTCACCAGAGGAGGGTATGTGGAACTATCAAAAAAGCTTTCTCTTCCTCTGGGTTACACTCTCGATAGGTACATGATTCTTAACATATAAATGGCCTTTCATATTACTCGAAGTCAGATATTGATACATTTCTTAGCTGTTCTTTTGCCTGCATTGTGAAATGCTTATCTTGCTTCCATAATGAACTTTTCTAATGGCAGGTATGAAGGTCTGGTGCTCTCTGTTGGAGGAAATGGAAGATCCTATGTTTTAATTCTTGAAGCTGGTCCGTCAGCTGATACAAGTCAAAGCAAATTGTATTTTGCAAGGATTAGCACAAAAGTAGGATTTTGTAGGGTAAAGATCATCGGACCTTACTCAATAACTGCAGTTGTTTTGGGTGCTACCCTAGTCGCCATTTCTTCTTTATTGGGACAGGTTGAAAAGTTTGTGTGTAATTCTATTCTTTCATTTTTTTCTGTAAATGGCAGGTCAGAGTGCCATTTTCATCCTTCCGCCCTGTGAAACCTGATGATCCACCATTGGATCCATTCCTTGTGCACACATTGACCTTACGCTTTGAGCCCCGAAGACAGGTTTGTCGATCACTTGATCCTCCTGCTTCTGGTTTTGTAAACATCCTAGCTGGCCATTGCCACTATAAGTAACCTTTAGTAGCAAGTTGCTTTTCAATGTTTTGTCCTTCATTTTTTACCTTTAGGGGGGGACGGGATTTGGATTATTTTCGTAAGAACTTCATGATACATTGTCTTGATTAATAAGACTGATGGTTAAGTGGAGTTTGGATGAAAGAAGTTGGGACAAGCTCATTTCAAACTAATTGCTTGGCCAAATTATGAGTACAAACTATGGTGATATTTTACCAAATCACTGTTTATAACTCATTTTCCTTATCCAATGAGACTGCTAATTTTTCTAAACAAAATTATCAAGCAAATATTTCTTATTGTTAATGTCAGTGTATTGGTCTTAGCACTCAAGATGTTTTTGGAGTTTTTCGGTGTAAATGAAGAAGAATATTTCTCATGATGCGGATGACAATACAGACACCTGATGGATTTGCAGATTCTTTTATTTAGCTTTGCTAATTCTTTTTATCATTCTTGCTGCAGAGACCAGTTGAAGGACCTGCAGGTCCAAAGCAAGATCTCAGAAGCTTTAAGCTTATATTGGAATATATAAAAGCGTTGCCTGTAAGTCATGGTGCTCTGCTGCATGCATAACATTCGGTTTATCTCAATTTCTATTCTTTGATTGCCAGGGTATATATATACATCAAACATGCAAGAAAACTGTGTTCCTCTTTGCATGGTAAACATTATATGTAAAAACTTGAGCAAAGGTTTGGAAAAAGTTGATGAACAATAACCAAAGAGTAGCATGATTATGCTGTTTGAAATAGTTGTTCTGAATTCTCAAATGCTAAAGTCAGCTTCCATTTATTAACAATATGGAAACTGTGAATTTGTAATATTCATCAGATTTTGTTGTGAGATTTTCTTTCTACTTTGTTTATATGAAGGTTTAGAATCTGTGTATTTAATATGTCTTATTTTTGAAAGAATATATTGTGCAGACTGGGCAAGAAACAGACTTCATCTTGGTCTCATGTACGGGACTAGGAGTGGAACCTACCAGAAGGGAGCAAGTTCTAAAAGCCAAGAGGGTTGGTCCTTTACTGTGCTTTTACTTATTTTATAAAACATTTGACTATTGTTAGTACCTTTGGGTACCTAACTGGTGTTTGTGGCCTAGGCTGGGGAAGACTCACTGAGGCGGTCTGGCCTTGGATACACAATAATTCGTCCTGGTCCTTTGAAGGTAACCATTTTCCCTAAGTTTGATAATGTGACATTTCGTGATGATTATGTTTGGTTGGAGGATGCAATGGCCACACTCTTAATGCGAAGAAGTTGATTATGCTATAGAAGTTTATTTATTACTTAGAAGTTGATGTTCCACAAACTCTTAATACCATGTGCACTTCGAGTAGAACTAGTTATGGAGTACATATAAATCATTTTACTCAAGAGTGTGCTACAGCGCTTCCGCTCCTTTGACATGTTGGCAAAAATATCATGAAATACCTTCTTGCCAAAATCAGCCTGCTTTCTGAGTTCCATTGGTGCCCCTCCATTAACTGTTAGGAGAATGCATGCAAAGTTGTGAAGAATAAAATACTATTAGTTCTAAATAAAAATGATTGCCAGCTGATTAGATTTTTCAGCTATTGGGAGTGGAGAATATAATTCCAAGATTCCTCTTGCAGGAAGAGCCTGGTGGTCAACGAGCACTCATATTTGACCAAGGAAATAGGATTTCTCAGGTGTGAAATTGTATTTTGTCTGACAGAAGCATGAGCCCATAATTATACTCACATCAGTCCTGATAATCACAGTTCAATTATAGGGCATTAGCTGTGCCGATGTGGCTGATATCTGTGTGAAGGCATTGCACGATTCAACAGCAAGAAACAAAAGCTTCGATGTGAGTAGCATTCCGTTTGGGTTTGATTATCAGTATTGGCTACGTGAGATGGACTTTTTACTTATGTCATCTGCAGGTTTGTTACGAATATGTTGCTGAGCAAGGGAGGGAGCTCTACGAGCTGGTAAGGGGCCAACTATATCTTCTAGTTAATATTGAAAATTGAAAGGCTTGATCATTCAATAAGAATCATCGTCCTCATTTAAGCTGAACCAAATATTTATCTCTTGTCTGCAGGTGGCACATCTGCCCGACAAAGCGAACAACTATTTGACTCCTGCATTATCTGTTTTAGAAAGAACACTTGAACATAACACATTCACTAAAAAACACAGTGGATCGAGAGATTTTGGAAGAAAGCACAACGAAATAGAAGAAATCTCCTGTGATGTCTTTAAATAAAACATAGTTTTGTTCTTTTTCTATATATTGTGAAATTTGTGGTCCACGGTTGTCATACTGGACTCTTAGTGTTTTCCTTTTTGTATATTCAGGTGTAGATAACATGTGTATGTACTGACTGCATATTGCAGTACCACTAACAGAGGTGAGAGGATGTCAAGAACTGGAATTGTGTGTAGTGAAAACTAAGAAGGCAAAAATTTAGAATTTGTTTGGTATAAATGTATTTCATAAAGTTTAATACTCCTTTTGTTCTCTTAATATAGAAAAACTTTTCAATTTGAGGGTTTCTTTTATATAAAGAATTTTACTTTAAATGGAAACTTTGAGAAGGATGCTAGATGAAAAAATCTAAAATGCTCTTATATGAGCTTTGTTATCAGTGTGAAAATTGCTCCCTGAACAAGAAAAGTGGCATAAAAAAAAAAAAAGAATAGCATTTTAATGCACTTGTATTTTCAAAGTATGACTAGATGATTATTTTTTGTGCATTTTTAACGATGTGTTGTGCTCAACTTTATGAATGTGAGCATAAATATAAGTGACAGTTTGTTGATCTATAATATGGATGCACAATTGGAAGGTTGCACTATAGTTTCAAAAGACCTTTTTTTAATATATATTACACCTTATAATTATGTGCACAAATTTCATTAACTCCGAGTTACTCAATTTAATTTTATAATTTAATTGAGCACTAATGAAAATATGTGCTCCTGTTCTTCAAATGAAACATGTGCGATACAGACTTAAATTAACTTCACATATATGCTAAATATGGCTACAACTTTTTCTTAACTCATTTATTTAAGTTATCTTGTTGCAACTTAGAAAAAAACAGTGCTTAATGAATTTTTTACATCATGAGGTATTCATGTTTTCATGTTATATGCAACAATAGTTTTAGGATTGACTCATTTCAAGAATAACCATAATACTTTCTTCTTCATCAGATAAAGAATTGAAATCTAGGTATTCATGTTGCATGCAACAATAGTTTTAAGATTGAATCATTTCAAGAACAACCATAATACTTTGCTCTTCATCAGATAAAGAATTCAAATTTAGCATTTGGAAAGTTGTGGCCATCTCGAGAATGCGTGGGCAAATTAATTGGAATGCCATTGAGATAAAATAAAAATGGTGGATTCATGATGCAACAAATATTGTTGCCCTCTTTCTATTGTCCTTTTTTTAAAAAGCCTATGAATGCAATTTCATGTACATGTCCTATTTCAAATTTATATATAGATATATTGTAGAAGTTGAGGAAATTTGAGAGTAATAAAAGTTTTGGCTCCACATTTTCATTATATTTGCGCGCATATATTTGAAAATGCTCAAGAGTTGTGTAAACGAGGGAAATTAAAATTTTCAAACGGGAAGTTACATTTATAAAGTTTGAATTTTTAAAAGTTTAATATATTATCTCACCTCTTTCCTCCATTTTTGGTTGCAAACCCCATAATTAATGGTTTATTGTGAGTCTCATTGTATGAGTTGGCTCTCTCTCTATTAACAGACCAATTAATACTGTTTAGAGGTAGGTTAGACATAAAATAAAAAAAATGTTCAATTAAACTGTCATCTTAATCTCTATGCAAAACCTGTTTTCTATATATAAATGAATTGAGGGAGTAGAATTTATTCATAAATTCTAATTTTCATATTTGATATAAATTAAAGGCTGAATATATAAATTCACCTTTAAACTTTACAATTTTAATCTTGTGACACCCTGAACTTTGCGGATGACCTATCGTGTGTGTGTGTATATATATATATATATATTTTTTTTTTCTCCCTCTCTATATTTTTAGTTATTCTATATGGGATAAATGGTTTGAACATGTGTGTGAATACATATATATATATATATCAAATTTCACATGAACTGTAACATCCCTTCCCGGTCCACCCGTTAACCCGAATGAACCGAGCCGAGACGCTACAATCTGGTTGAACTTATATCCTGTCATGCTGATATCATCCTGTATGCTAAATATGAATATAAAACACTCCCAATTAAACTTCAAACTTTCAATATCTCCAACTAATCATCATAACACAACAACACTTTATATATATAGTCATAACTGTATAAATCCTCAATAGCATTTAATATCCAGCAATTAATTGCATTCATGATCTATATCAAGTCTTCATGACCTAATCATACCAACTATAGTAAAATATGTCAAGCATTTCCTCCAAATACTTACACCACAATAATTACATGCTTCAATTATATTTCCAATCACATAAGCTCTATCAAATGTAATAATTATACATGCCATAAATCTTAATACATGCCATAATTCTTAATGATATTACTCTCGATCTACTACTCCCAAATTCGTCACTTCTGTTTTGATAGTACTCTTCAAGTCTTCAAGTAGCAACCACGATCTTCAACCTACGCGTGATAAAAATCGACGCGCTGAGTATAAAACTCAGTGGTGCTCATAATTCACATACTTAACAAAGTGTGATGGCAACTAACTTAAAATACAAATTTCATAAAGCATTGATACTCATAGAATCAGTAAATTTCAACATGAATGTCTCTTTGTAGCAACGAATAAACTTCTAATTCATAAACATAAATAATTTAGTTCTACTTATCTCATAACTCCTTTACATGAACCTTTAATCACACATTATGATACTATCATGATCTTACCTGCTGTTCATTGTGTTGTATGAATGAAATCAATAAACATGTAAGACTACATAACAGTATATGTTCATTGTCTTACTTGCTATTCATTATGCTGTATGACTTATGCACTTTTAGTCACATCATATAAGTTATGATTAATAACATCTCATGACTGTATGGCTCCTTAAAGATTCAATAAAGAAACTTGTAAGCATATATAGCATTATACTTTCATGATCTTACCTGATGTTCTTTATGCTGTATGAATTCTGCAACTTTGATTAAACTCAGTGAATATCACAATGAATAAAGGAACATATAAGCACATACATATGTAGAAATAAACATGTACTCACATATGGAATGTAAGCACACATATCATGATACTTTCATTTTACCTTGATGATCTTTCTTGTTGTTTAGTATACTATATGATTCATGCAATGTTATGTCAAGATATCTGTATGACTCCATAAGGTTATAGTGAAACCGAAGTGATAAGAAAAACTGTATGAAACTGGATGAAACTGTATGCTTGGCTGCTATGGCCTATATAATCGTATCCACTCAACGGCCTGTAGCCGGAGTACCAAACTGTATGGGGCGCAGATCTGCTATTCTATGTCGCGACATAGCCTTATCTACGTGGTTTCTACCTAACCTCAATGGAGCATATTAATGGAATGACAATAGATAAAACAAAAGCAAAGTAACTGTGTCATAATTTGCATGCTTGTGTCATGTTATTTTCACATGCTTGTGTCATAAAAATTAACTGCTTCATCATTTCATAAAATTTACTGCTTACCTATATGCTGATAGCCTCGCTAAGCGGGCAACTTGTGTCATGTTAGTTTCACACCATTTGCATGCTTGCATTTTGTGTTTATACATGTGTTCATGTTGTCTTTTTGCTTTAAAATAGTTAAAGACATACAAGTTGAGAAAAGGAATACAATTGCATAGAATTCATAACTTTATACACCATTTCACATCATTTCACAATTGCATAGAATACAATTACAAGTTGTGTTTACCTCATTTCACATCATTTGCATGCTTGCATGTTGTTTTGATGCATGTTCTAATGTTGTCTTTTTGTTTTAAAATGATTGGAGGCATACAAGTTGAGCAAAGGAATACAATTGCATTGAAAATGAAGTCCAAAAGAGCATCAGAACACAATTCGCAAGCGCGCCTTGCAAAGTCGCGAGCGCGAGAAGTGCAAAATGAGAGTCAGAGAGTTTCCAGGCACAATTCGCGAGCGCGCAAATGAAATTCGCGAGCGCGCGTCGTGTTTTCCAGCCTGCGCAGTCTGTACTATTTTGGTCATATCTCTCAATTTACAACTCCGATTTGGGTGATTCAAAAACCCATGTAAAGCTAACACATAGAGGAACAAATAACTCTTCTATGACACTTCCTAATTCCATCGTTAAATGGGGTAAAAATCAAGGTGAAGTTACTGGTAACTTTTCCAGCAAAACTTGTTTCAGCATGAACTCAATATCTACTTCATTTATTCATTTCATCTCATGCTTTTTCACCATTTTCAGTCATCTTACTCAACATGAAACAACATATTTTCTTATTATCAACACACCACACAAATTCTCATGCAAGGAAATTAATTAAACTAAAAGAGATAGCACACCTTCACTCCAAAAAGCTTAAGCTCCTCTTTTTAGCTTCCTTTTTCTTCTACCTTTGAGCTCACCTCTCCTATGCATGAGAATTCTTATGAATACTCTACAATATCACCAAATGATTCAAGTATGAAATTCAAGAAGGTTTACTTACTTGGATAGAATAGAAGTTGAATTAATGCTTGAATCCCATTAAAATCTTCACTACCATTAAAAGTGATGGAGAAAGGAAAGTGGAAGAGGAAAGTAGAGGAAGAAGATGAAGATAAGGATGAAGAAATGAAAAATGAAATGGAACTCACGGGTAGTCTCTAGAATATCAAGGATTTTTATGTGAAAATTATCAAATGGTACCTCAAGTGTCAAAATGGTACAACTCAATACCTCAACTTTATACTTTAGTGCAAGCAAGTCCTAATCCTTATACTTTGATCTTTTTGTTTCTTTCAAGTAAGTCCACTTCTTTTCCTTATTTCAATTACCTCCCATTCTACCCCACTCTAGACTCTAATGGATCGAACCGGGTTTTAGATCAGCCCGACTTGACTCTAAGCATCAACTCGATTCAATAGAAAATGGGACGTTACATGAACTATTAGATCAATTAAATATTTATTATTTTTATTATTGTATACATTTTAATACCTCTGTTGCATAATCCGATTATTTCTAAGAGTATTATAAAAGAAAAAAAAATCACATTCTTTTCTATAATAAAAAAAAAACTATTAGCTAACTATTTTTTAATTTTAGATAATCGTCTATAAGAAAAAGAAAATGAAGGAAAAAATTAATTAAATAATTTAATATACACCACTTTATCATAAAATTATATTATTTTTTCCATAGAAAGAACTGATAAAAAAAAATTAAATATAAGAATATTTATATGTAATATAGTTTCAAAAATTTATATTTAAAAATTTATTCTATTTGAAAGTTTATTTTTGAAAAATATATCCAATCAAATCATACAAATATAAAAAAGAATATTAATAAAAACTATTTTTCTACTTTTATCCCCCTCCTAAATAAAATATTTTAAATTATAATCAAAATAAAATTAAATAAATAATAAAATAAAAAAATAAATTATAAAAATTTTCAAATATCTCATTATCGTATATATCATTAAAAATAAATTTAAAAAAAATAAATTTAAAATTCTAAATGCCTAATTATCTATATGTATTTATTTAAAAATAATTTTTATAAATTATATAAGTCAACTAATAAACTGTAATATATATATAATTATATTTCAATATTATAGTAATAGTAATACCCATAATATTAAGTAAAGTATTAAATTTAATATCTATAATTTATATTATATATAGATATGGGAATAGGAGAATAATATTATTTTCGTTATCACTTTTAATAAAATTTTTATTTTTCTAAAATATTTTTAATGACGACTAATTAAAAATTACAGTTTATATTAATTAATTAATTAATTATAGCAGATCGCTTAGCCCCATTCATCTTCGGCGCAAGAGCGCTCGATCAGTGAGCTATCACGCACTCTTTCAAGGGTAACTGCTTCTAGGCAAACCTCCTGGCCGTCTCTGCACTGATTCACACGGGATTCTACGTGCCTCATGCTACTCGGGTCAGAGCGTAAGCTAGTGATGCTTTCAGCTACTGGACTCTCGCCAAAATAGAATGATAATGTATATAAGTAAAAAAAGAAATCCATTTTTTATTCGGGTAGTTATTTCTAGTGGGTACCTGCCCCATCGCCAACCCCAGTGACATATGTCGAATATGGGAATTTTTTTTTCCATGGCTAAAAAAAAATGTATTATTTTATTTTATATTGAGGTGGTTGATGAAAAACATGGGTTAAGGGTTTTATTCGTGTCGCGGTGAGTGGAAAACCATTTTTAGTGGCTGAAGACAGTGCGTTGTCCTACTACGCTAGTTCATATCCCAATCCAGGAAGTTGATAGCTTGAAATTCATAGGTATCCACAATGTATCACTGGTTTTTTTTCCTTTTTTTTAAGTGATGTTTCCCCCCTTTTCTTTTCTAATTGGCACTCTGCAAAAGGAAAAATAAAAAGAAAATTACGGTTTACATATCTTGGAAGTGGCAGAGTGAGAAATCTGGAATTTATAGCCATAAGTTTTAAGCAATTGTTAGAGAAAATGATATTTGCTTGATGATATTTTGCTACTAAATCTGAAAAGTTGCTATCTTTTGTGACATATAGTTGAAGTGATTATCTCCTTTCAGTTTATTTTTAACTTGCAAGTTATCGTTACAGAATCCAATATCTAAAGGAGTTTGTGCTTTTCTTTTCTTTTCTTTTCTTTTCTTTTTTTTCCTTAAATCCAGTTAAGTTGAGTGCAAGTCTTAGCTGAGTACTCAGATATTTAATAATGTTTATTTATCTATTTCCAAGATTGTTGTATTTGGTCTGTTTGTTGGTTGGATACATGAGGAATTTGTTTGTTCCGTTTTCAAGTTTTTTTTTATATATATATAAATACATATAAACGGACAAAGAGGAGGACTTGTTGAATATATTGTTGAATTAATTTGTGGGTTCAGCTTAGATATATATGTTTATTGTTTTATTTTTTCGTTTGTGGGTTTTGTGCATGTTTTATTTGTTGAAAATATATATATTAAAAGGCAAAAGGATGGTGAATATAAGCCAATTCGTGGCTATATGAGTGGAATCTGACATGTTTGGTTTGTTAATTCAAAGTTTGATTTGTTAATAATGATTAAGATTGTGTAGAGATACTGAGAATGAGATTATTTGCATATAATTTTCATATACTGAGAATGGTTTGTTAATAAAGTTTGGTTTTCTGCTGCTAAAGTTATATATATATATATATATATATATACATGGGATTAGTGTTTTCTGATTTTATATAGGGCTGAAATTTTTTCTGACTTGGATAGTGGAGTTCTTGTTCTTATTTATTTTTCAGATTCTTGTTCATGCACGGAGTTGAATGTATGTTTGTTGTGCGGAAGAAGATGATGTTGGTTGTTAATCCTTGGAATCTTGGTGCTTGAAAAATTGGAGTTCAAGAATTATGTTTATGTAAAATTTCTTGTGTTTTTATTGTAATTTTGTTCTGTTTTAATGTACTTTTTAATTCAGTAATTTTTTTTTCATTGAGATACTTTTTATTATGTTCTATATGGATTTATTTCTCATTCTATGATAATTTGTTATAGCTTAGTATTATCGTATTATATTTTAATTGATTTTTAGTTTGCTATTTTAATAGATGTTTGATTGTTAAATTGTTTAATTGAGATATTGGTTTTTATTTAGGTTGAATTTCAATTCTTTTGTTCTATTTTAATATTACTATGTACTGTTGTTTTAGAATATTACATGTTAAATTGTTTTATTATTTTGAAGTTGAATTTTAATGCATTTTTTATATATTTTTTGTTGCACTTTGGGTTCAGATTTGGGTTCCATGCAGGTTTGGGTTTTCTGGATTGAATAAATTTGTGATTAAACTCTCATTCTATGATAATTTGTTATAGCTTAGTATTATTGTATTATATTTTAATTGATTTTTAGTTTGCTATTGTTATTATTCTTATTGAATTTTAATAGATGTTTGATTGTTAAATTGTTTAATTGAGATATTGGTTTGAATTAATTATTTAAGTTGAATTTCAATTCTTTTGTTCTATTTTAATATTACTATGTACTATTGTTTTAGAATATTACATGTTAAATTGTTTTATTATTTTGAAGTTGAATTTTAATGCATTTTTTATATATTTTTTGTTGCACTTTGGGTTCGGATTTGGGTTTGGGTTTTTTGGATTGAATAAATTTGTGATTAAACGGGAGGGGTTTGGATAGTATGCGGGTAATTCTAAACAGATTTGGAACGGGTCTAGGTATTATTGGTTTATTCCTTAACGGATTTGGGTACTTCGGGGTCAGGTAGTTTATTTTTGGCGGGTAGCCGCCCCGCTGCCATCCCTAGTTTTAACTTTTAAGTCAATTAAAATTCACCTAATAAATTATTACTCATGAAAAAATTATATAGAAAGTAAATATAAATATGTTTTAAATGAATAATTGCAGAGCATCATATATCATCACTGCTTCGCCTCTGACGACCGCTACTGCATGAGCGGCCTTCTTTGTGGCTTCATTCCTCAACATATCTCTGAGCTGCCATTCTCATATCGTCGAAGCAGCAGGTTAGTGGGTTTTGTGATCTCTTTACAAATTAGCTTAATCGGTTCTTTTTTTTTTCTTTGAAATCTGATTAGGTTTTGTACCCTCTCTTCTGTTCATCAGTCTTATGCTGGAACGATGTGATTGCTAGCAGAAATTTGTTCATTTTTGTTTTTATTTGAAGTTTTTATTCTTGAAGATTATTGTTTTATCCATCGCAATACACTAGTAAATAAGCGTATTTATTACTAGTTGTATTGTTTTGCCGATGAATCACATAGGCAGCTGCCTTTTCCTTTTTCTTATTTCTTTTTCCTTCTTTTAGCAATTTTGTTATCTGTTCAGGAGGGAAGTGTGCTTCACCTTTTATGTAGTTGTGATTCATTTGGTGGAGGCTCTGAAGATGTTTTCCTTTCAGTTTTGGTTGAAGAAGCTTCCATAAATGTAGAGTGTTGTTAGCATGACACCTAAACAGTTATTGAGATCTTTAAGTCTGTTTCTTGTTTATGTTCTTACTTTTTACCAAAAACATTTGGGAGACTGCACTGGTGGATAGAAAAAACAAAGAAAAAGAAGTTTCTTTTAAGTTGATTCTTCTCACTGGGAGGACTGTATTATCAGAACTAGATTGGGATTAGAATGTTATTCAGTTGGTCTTTAAAATAAGCAACAAGGTCTTCACTCTGTTTAACCTGGACAAATGGGAAAATTTTTAGTGTCAGTTTGGCTTTGCTGTTCCTTTTCCACATGCTATATACTCCAAACTTTTAAGTCACACTCTGCCAAGTTATGCTTCCTATTTTTATTTTGTGCTTAATAAGGATCCACATTATGGGCAACCTTTATTACATTGAATACCAGAAAGGTCAATCCCCTGTTAGTTCAATTATCTTTATATATGAAAGTACTTAATATTTTAGTACATAAATGAATATTAATTAGAAACATACAGAATATTTTGACTGGTAATAGATTAGGGAGATATACATAAGTTAGAAATATATAATAGTAAATGAATCTGAAAGAGAGAGAGAGAGAGTGTGTGTGTGTGTAAATACAAATAGATATTTAAGTGGAACCCCTCATGTTGTTTGCAGTAACTTTTGAGCTGCTGGTCTATGCGCAATTTTAAATATTACCTTTAGGTAGTGTTCCTTTTGGGACATCTAGTTAAGTCTCACTCTTTTAACCGCCGTTTTGCTCTTGCAATTGATTTCCTTCAGGTTCATGCAGTTGTGTTACTTTATAACTACTACCACGCAAGCAGCATATGCATCTAGAACATCATTTTGTGTTTGTGTTTTTGATTAACATTTGTATTTTCCAAGTATTCTTGATTTTCTTTAATAATGAAATTAAGCTCCAATTTTTAAGTTCAAGCATCTTTAAACCTAACTGAGTTGAGGTTGAGCTCATGAAGTCGTGGCTCAGTTTGGGTTCTATTTTCATGATATTCAGTCTTCACATATAATATTCATCCATTCTTATAATTTTTTCTGTTGTGTTTTTTGTAATATTTCTATATACTACATAATATTTGATATTGTATTAAGAGATTCCCAAATTTTAGTTCTTATTACTTTCAAGATTTGGTTTCCTTAAAACACATTGGCTACACTTACATTTCTATCATATCCTGATTATGATATTGAGAGGTGTCGTATGCAAGTTGTTACTTCAAAATGAATTCTCTGAGGTGTCTTATGATATGAGTGGTTTCTTACATTAATACAACTCATGTGTCATCTGTGATAATGTCTTCTCATCAAATCAGTATGTTAATTCAGGCCACTCACTATCCAACTTAACTAGAGTTTTCATTTTGATTTTCAGTTGAAACTGAAACTAAAGCCAAACTGTGGTGTTCTACTTTTTAGTTTCAGTTTCATAGTTAAAAAAGCAGTTAACAGTCTGATTAGGCTAGCAAATAATCTTATGCAGTCCCCACAATATGGCCATGCAATATCTTGGTAATATATGTTGGGTTCTTAGAATAAGAATGATTCATGGATGAAAGAATAACTGCTTAGAGAAGCTTTATAGTGAATATTTTTCTTTTTCTCCCCCTATTCTTCTTTTATGCATCTTAAAATTTTGCATATGTTTCTGTATTTGCTTTTAGAAGCATATGCAAAGAAGTTAATGGCAAGCAATGAAGTTAATGTCTTTCCTTGTTTTTCTCTTATGCATTTTAAATTTATGTTCTAATATTTTTGCTGATTGTTTGTGTTGCAATGAACCAAAGAATTTAATGGCAAGCAAAGCTGTGAAAACTACGGCAAAGGCCATTTTTGAGTACCAATACCCCTGGAAAGAGAAGTTGGCAAAACGTAAAGATGAACTATCCAAGGGCGTATGGGGTTACTGGAATCTAGGGGCATGGACGCCACTCCACATTAGTGCTCGTAGACGAGCTAGACTTCGAAAGGAAGTCCTACTTGCAGGGGAAGATTGGCCATATGATCCGGAGAGGAAAGAGATGAGAACCAAGATAAAAGGGCATAAATGCGATAAGATATCTGCAGAGAAACGTGAAAACACTGCCAAATTGATGCAGCGAATGCCGGATATGTTGTTGGCCTACAAGAAGCGGAAGTGGGAGAAGAAAATGAAGGAGGAAGACAAAATATATAAAGTGAGGGAAGAGGAAAAGAAGTCCAAGTAAATTCTCCTTTTTTTGGTTCCAGAGTTGCTTCCTATAGTGCAGCTTTTTCTTTTTTTCTTCTAAAAAATAACTGAATGAACTTGGTCTGATTTTTTTTTAATATATACAATGTTCCTCTTTATGTATTTATTTGTTTCAAGGAAAACAAACATATATGTTTTATTCCTACCAGAGTAAGTAGGTGGAAAGTGCATTAAGTTCTTCCTTTCAAATCCGAAAGTTCATTCCTTTGGCTTCTTTCAAATAGGATTTTGCAGATGCTGAAATTTTAGAATATAATGTATCAATTCTTCTTTTTAACTCCTAAACTAGTGTCCCTCTGTTTCATGACTTTAGGCAAAGATGCTTTCATTTTCATTAACATTGGCAATTTACTTGAATGGATTTTGCCGAAGTACGAAGTTCATTTTTATGTAGTCCATCTATAATTTATCACTCATTTATTGATAGAGGAAAAAAAAAAAAAAGAAAAAGGAAAAAAAAATCAATTTATCTTCTTCGTCTAAAAAAAAAAAAAAAATTTGTCTAGAGTAATGAAAAAGAGGAAGTAATTTGAAATAACATGAAACTAAAGTATTAATTATTACGTTAAATCTCCTTTCACAAAATATTAACTTGTAGGGTTGCTCGGTTCAGGTTCAATTCTCGACAAGAATCTGATTTTGATTCAATTCTCGACAAGAATCTGGTTTTGGTTTAATTCTCGACAAGAATCGAAATCAAAATCATATTTCAATTTTTATTAGATTTGAAACCAGAACCAGAATCAAATAATTTAAGAACCATCGAGTTCCAGTTTCAGTTCCCACATTAAAAATTATATTGAACTTAAATTTCAAAATGCTACATAGTTTTAATGATTAAATGTTAGTCATTAATTGTAATTATAATTAACTATACTATTATTAATTATTAGTTATTACAAAGATAATAATTATTATATTATTTGAATTAATTGTTATAACAATATTAGATATAATACAACATACACATGTTTTGTAAAAATATTGTAATTATCAATTATAATGCTATTAAAATATTAATTAGTTTTAGAAATAGTTGTAATTATAGAATTATGATAATAATACAAACTAAAACTATGACTAAAAAGCTATAATTAAAATACTAATACGTTTAAATGATTAATTGAGTATATAAGTTTAATATTTCGTAAGTTATGATATAAAAAAAATTATATAGGAAAAATTGCTAAATTGAAAATTGAGTTAAATTTAAGTTTCCTTCCTAAATATCAAATTCATTGTTAATTAATAATTAATGAAGTGTACTTAAATTAATTACACTTAGAATCTCACATCATCTTAATATTTATTAGTAAATAGTAATATGATTTTTAACGTAAATTATAAATAATGAGTAATACTTTTCTAAAGTTTTAAATTAAATAATATATTTAAAAATTAAAATTATATATTTATTAATTGGTTGTTTTCTACAATAAATAAAAGAAAACTATTAAACCTATTAAGTAATTATTTTTATTTTAGATAATCGTCTAAAATATTTATATGCAATATAATTTCAAAAATTTATATTTAAAAATTTATTCTATTTGAAAATTTATTTTAAAAAATATCATACAAACATAAAGAAAAAAATATTAATAAAAATACATCTTTTTTCTATTTTATTTTCTTTCTAAATAAAATACTTTAAATTATAATCAAAATAAAATCAAATAAATAATAAATTCAAAAAATAAAATATAAAAAATTTTAACTATCATATATATTTATTAAAAAATAAATTTAAAAAAGATAAAACTTAAAATTTTTGAAATGTTTAATTATCTATATGTATTTATTTAAATATTTACTTAATTAATAAACTGTAATTTTAATTGACCGTCATTAAATGTATTTTAGAATATTTAAAATTTTATTAAGGGTGCTATCGGAAAATATTATTCTCCTTTATTCCTACATTTACATATAGTATAGATTATAGATATTAAACTTAATACTTTACCTAATATCACTGATATTACAATTACTATAATATTGAAATATAATTATAGCATTTTAATTAATAGCTATAATAATTATTATTATTATTTTGCTATCAAACCACATAGTTTTGATGTAGAGGTTTAAATGAATCCACAAACAAAACTATGTCATTTTAGTTTAGGTTCACATTTATTAATTATTTGAAAATTAATTATTAGAGATAAGATATAGAAATCTACTAGTTAGGCTATCAGTAGTCGTGGTTACGAAACTATTGAATTATTATTGGTCAGTCGGTGAAAGCGTTGGTCAGCCATGTGATTAGTGGTCTTGTAAAAGTGATCCCAGTAATCAATAGTCTTTGGTTAAAAGTATTAATTGCAAAATGAGTATATTATTAAATCTTATTTCTAATAATAAGTCTTTAAACATTAATGACTCTAGTTCTAGCCTTAGTGATTTGAATACCCAAGAAATGAATATCGCTCACGTGGAAAATCAGCTATATAATTGGTCTATCCCAAAATATGATGTTAATACTATTTTACAAAATTGGTTCATTAGATTTTCTTTCTTATTATTCAATTAAACAAACCGAACAATCTGTTTCATTAAGCCATATGCATGAAAATATTCAATTGTTTTCTCTCCAAACTATTTTGAAGCACAAAGAAAAATAAAATTTTGCATACAGGTATTGTTCAAGTTGCAATTAAACATTTATGTCGAGTTGGTTTAGATATTCCTACTTTTGCATGTTTACGAGATGCAAAACATTTGAATTTTTCAAATTCTCTTGTAGCTATGATTGAATTTAATTTAGCTAATGGTCCTATCTATTTTAATTGTTATCCAAACTATTCTTTGTCTATTTATGATCCAAATATTTTACATGCTTTAACTTTAACAGTTAAATCTAAAAATATGAATTTTTCAGATAATACTAGATCTATAGTAGTTATATATAGAATTTACTACAAAGTTATGATAACTGCCCTAGATCCTAGCTCTAGACACACTTTAACTAGGAATGAAATAATTATTTTTGAAGCTAATACCCAACATACAAAAGTACACACTCCTAAAAGGTTAAAATGGCACGAATTAACCCAAAAAAATTCATGGGATCTCCAAGAAATTAATCATCCAGTATCTGTTGAAAATATTTATACTTCCTCTAGTATTGTAAAAGATACCGATGGAAGTATTCATGCTCAATTCATTCCTTTAGAGATTCCTACTAGAAAAGTATTTAGTTGTGAAACTACTAGATTATCTACATCTACCCGAAGCCCAAATATTCAATTACAAAGTATAAATTTTAATAGATCTATACCTAGACCCATATATCAAGAAGTAGAACAACTAGTTAACTCTTTACCTTCCTCTCCTGCGAGATTTTTATCTCCTACAAGATCCGCTATGGAACAAATATCTTGATTAAATGTTATTAGTGAAAATGAATTTTAAATTAATAAAGAATTTCTCAGGAAATAAATGACTAGTGATTATAATTTAGATAAGTGTTATTGGTTTTTTAAAAATTATTCAAAAGAAAAAGAGATCAAATTAGAGAATTATATTATAGTTACATGAATCGATATAAAGTTAATATTCATTTCTTTCAGGGGTTTTCTATTTATTCTATTGAGAATAATATAGAATACCCTTTTCAAGAAGTCTTAGTCAATCAAAAGGTAACTAAGGAATGGATAACTACATCTAATGATGTTGTTACATCCGTTCATCCTCCTCTAGAAGAAATTAAATTTGGTCATCAACATTAGATAGTTATAGGTTCCCCTTTTAAGATGATAAATACGGTAGATGATGATAAGAGAAATCACACATTAAAAGATATAAAAAATGTTCAATTTCAAAACAATTACACAAACCAAATGCTCAACACAATAGCGTCACAATTAGAAAGATTGAAATTCAAACTCCAGTGCCCTATACTTCTCCTATTCAAAGACCCTTACCAATTACTAAACCAGAAATTCTAATATTTAAGCCCCATGAAATACTTGCCGAACAAATAGTTAAGTTAGACAAAACAGAAGACATGTTAGAAAATATACAAAATAGGTTAAGTTATTTGAATAATCCTCTTCTTCTAGTATTAAGGTATTAAGTAAAGACAAACAATTTGAAGAAGAAGAAGAAGAAGAAGAAGAATCTGATACGAATATTAGTCAATTAAAAGAACAATTTAGTAAAAATTTTATTGTTCAAAAAATTCATAATGCACCATTACTTATAACTAGAAATTTTTACCCTAGGCAATCACCTCCAGATACAATATGAAGATAGATCTGCCATGACTCAGGCTAGATACAATTGAGAATCAATTAATGAATGGAATATCGATGGATTATCAGAATATCAAATAATAAATATGTTACAAGAAATGATTATGACCTCATCAGCCCATAAGTCTAAAGGTAACACTGATTCAGTTGTAGCTCATATATTAATCTTAGGATTTACTGGTCAATTAAAAGGATGGTGGGATAACTATCTTTCTTTAGAAGAAAGACAGAAAATATTAAATGCTACTAAAACGATAGTTAAACAAGACGGTCAACAACAAATACATACAACTGTACAAGATGCAGTTAATATATTAATTTTTGCAATTACTAAAACCTTTATAGGTGAACCAGGAGAATATCAAGCTAGAGCCTCTTAATTATAAACTAATTTGACTTGCCCAAAGTTACAAGATTTTAGATGGTATAAGGATGTATTTCCTACAAAGGTATTTACTAGGCAAGATTGTAGTCATGCCTTTTGAAAATAAATATTTATTGGTGGATTACCTAAGTTATTTGCTGAAAAGGTACGCTCGAGAATACGAGGGGATATATGGTGGATTTATACCTTATGATACCGTCACATATGGAAAAATTATTAATCATGTTAATAATGAAGGTTTAGCTTTATGTGCAGATCTTAAGTTAAAGGCAAAAATGAAGAGTGAATTCCATCAAAGTAGAAAACAATTGGGAAGTTTCTGTAGTCAGTATGGATATGAAAGGTTACATCCTCCTTTTGCTAGAAATAAGAAGAAACATAAGAAAAATCCTTATAGAAGAACTTTTAGAACAAGAACTTTTCGAGATAGAACCCTTAAGGATAACAAACCATCTCAGATAGTTAAGAAGAATACAGTTAAAAGAAAAGGTAAAAGAAAAATAGTGTGTTACAAGTGTGGAAAAGTAGGACATTATAAGTTGCAGTGCAAGATGAGAGAAAAAATAAATAATTTAGATATATCGGATAAGTTAAAGTAGCAAATGATGAGTTTGATTCTCACCGATACAGATATAGATTTAGAAATAAGTGATAACCCTGAAGATTTATATAAAATAAAATCTAGTTATTCAGAAGATAGTTCAAGTGATATAGATAACTGTGAATGCGATAGTCTCTGTATTTGTAAGATAAATAGTATAAATGTAGTTACTAGAGAAACATATTTTCTTTTAGACTGTATAGATAAGATTGAAGATAAAGACGTTAAAAGGTAATATTTGTTAAAACTAAAAGATGTGATATCACATAAAGATGAAAAACAATATGAGCCATATGAGTTAAAAGAAATATTTAACAGGTTCAATAGTAATAAAGAAAAACTTTCCACTTTTTTAGCCGACTTACAAGGAGAAATTAAAATAGTTAAAAGAGAGATAGAAGAATTAAAACAACATAATAAAATTAAACAAGACATTATTCAGTTACAAATTAATAAAATTATAGATGTTCAAGCAGAACCCTCAGAAAATAAGAAAATAAATAATTTGGCTAAAACATTATCTTATGATGAGTTTATTAATGTAATATCTAAAGCAAGCTTTCAGAAATGGACAGTTTTAGTTAAAATAGCAGTTAATAATGATTTTCATTTAACTATGACTGCATTAGTTGACTCTGGTGAAGATCAAAATTGTTTACAAGAAGGATTAATTTCAACTATATATTATGAAAAAACTAAAGAAAGGCTATACACAGCTGATGGTAGTAAGTTAAGAGTAGAATATAAATTAACAAAAGCAAAAATATGTGCTGACGGTTTTTGTTTTAAAATGCCCTTTATTTTAGTTAAAAACCTTACTACAGGAGTAATACTCCTAAGAACACCCTTTTTAGCTACCACCTATCCCTTTAAAGTAGATAATGAAGGATTAAAAACAAATATCTTAAATAATCAAATATGTTTTAAATTTATGCAACCAATTACACAAAAAGATTTTTAAGTATTATACAAGATATTTCTATACATAAAGAAATAAATCTCATTGAACAAAACAAAAGCATATTAGCTATTTAAAACAAGAGATTAATAACATTAGAATTGAAAATCAATTATAACAAACTCATATACAATAAAAAATTAAAGACTTTGAAGAAATTTATATAAAGAAGTATGTTCAAATATTACGAATGCCTTTTGGTCTAGAAAACAACGTATAGTTCATTTACTTATATAAAAGATTTTAATGAGAAAAATATTCCAACTAGATCTAGAGCTATACAGAAGAATAAACAATTACAAGAATATTGCTACAAAGAGATAAATGATTTATTAGATAAAAGATTAATTAGAAAATCTAAGTCCCCTTGGAGCTGTTTGTGAACCCCTCCCCAAATATCAATGCATATGAATGCATGTGACTAAAGGAAGAAATGCACGTGAATGTATGAGTCGCCACCTTGTTTAATTGTTTTAGGGTAAACTAGGAAAAAACCCTAAGTGACTCCAATTTTAATTAACCTAATTACTAGATTAATTAGCCCAATGTCTAAGGCATGGTATGCAAACCCGAGATGGATCCCGAGACTATGTCATGCTGATAAACTAACCAATGAATGAATGCTTTGCAAGGTAATTGGACCAATGAAAAATGTTTATGTGATTTCGACTTGCTGCCCGGGGTTAAATCCCGAACGTGCCTACGTACTTCCGTTTGAATGGAAGATCAAAGTCAACGTAGTTCGATAGGCCTCTTTTAGAGGGCTTTGAATGAGGATGCTTTATGCATGAGTGTGTGTATGCTTTGTGCATTTTGTTTGGGCATTTTGCCAAAGAATTGATTGATTTTTAGGCATTTGATGCCAAAATGTTGATTTTAATGGCTTTTAGCCAAAAAGATTGATTTAGGCAATCGTTGCCAAAAATGATTAATTTTAGACGATTGTCGCCAAAATGATTGATTTTAAGGCTTTTAGCCAAAATGTGTTGATTTGAAAACTTTTAGCAAAAAGTGTTGATTTAGGCAATTTATTGCCTAAAATTGATGATTTTAATGGCCTTTAGCCGAAAAGGTTTAATTCAAGCAATTGTTGCCACAATTAATGTGATTTAGGCGATTGTCGCCAAAATGATTGCTTTAAGGCAATTTATTTACCAAAAGCAATTGTTTGAAAGGATTTTTAGCCACAATTACTGATTAATTGGGTTTTTAGCCGAATTTATTTGAAATAAAGGCAATTAAACCGTAGTTATTAATTAACTAGGCCTTTTAGCCAAAATTGATTTATTGAAACAATTTATTCACCAAAAGTGATTAATTCGCAATGTAGGCAATTTATTGCCATGAAAAACGTGTTTAATGAAGGCCTTTTAGTCACAATTATTGATTAACTGGACTTAAGCCGAAAAAAAAATGTTCGAAATAAAGGCAATCATACCATAACTATTAATTAGCTAGGTATTTTAAGCCAAATATTGTCGGATCTAAGCTTTTGATACCACGATTATTAATTAACCGGGCATTTAGCTTGATCATGCTTTAATTGAGACAATTTAATTGTCGAAAACGATGACGTGAATGCATTTTATGCAGTTATAGATTTATTAGGAGTAGAAGAGAAGCATGCATGACGTGCTAAAATTAAATAGGCAGAGTTTTGATTTACATACCTGATTTAGTCGACGACCGCTTCTTAACTCCAGATTAAGCTCCTCGTTAAGGGAATTAATTTTAATTTAATTTTAAGTGACCAAGTATCACAAAAATAAAGTAAAAGTAAAATTAAAAAATGCAAGAAAGCAGTAAAGAATCGCAAAGAGCGTAGGGAGAAGGAGCGTCCGTCAACACAGACTGAGTGTGTAAAAACGGAGCACCGAGGCTGCTTTTATAGGGAAAAAACGTGATCCCGGGCGCCCCTGCCCGCCTTCGAGGGCGGGCATGTCCGCCTGGTCTGGGCGGGCATGCCTGCCTAGCTTGGGCGAGCATGCCCGCCCATGCTGGGCGGGCGCGCCCGCCCATTCTGGGCGGGCACGTGTGCCTTTTCCCCTTTTTCTTTTTTCGTTCCGGAGGTTTTTCCGGGAGTTCCGGACCTCCAAAAAATATTCCGAGACCAGTTTCGTGATCCTCGTAATTTTTCGGACATTTCAAGTACCATATTGGCACACTTCCGGTGAACTTTCAAAATGGCCTCCGGTCCAGTCGGGCTGTTTGCAGTCCAAGAAAATTGGCTCTTTGAGCCTCAAAATTTGAGTATTCACACTGTTCATCTTTTTATGTTATTAATTACAAACCTTTAAATAAAGTATTACAATGGATTAGGTATCCTATACCAAATAAAAGAGATTTGTTAAAAAGATTACATAGTGCAAATGTATTTTCTAAATTTGATATGAAATCAGGCTTTTGGCAAATACAAATACATGAATCTGACAGATACAAGACTGACTTTAATGTTCCCTTTGGTCACTATGAGTGAAATGTTATGCCATTTGATTTGAAAAATGCCCCTTGTGAATTTCAAAATATTATGAATGACATTTTTAACAATTATCATGAGTTTTCAATAGTTTACATAAATGATGTGCTTATTTATTCAAAAGATATTGATCAACACTTTTCTCACTTGAAAAAGTTTTATAATATAGTTAAGCGAAACAGTTTAGTCGTTTCTTCTCTAAAAGTTAAACTATTTCAAACTAAAATAAGATTTTTAGGACATGACATTTTTCAAGGTACCGTTAAACCGATTAACAGATCAATTAATTTTACTGAAAAGTTTTCAAAAGAAATTACTGATAAAAATCAATTACAAATATTTTTGGGATGTCGAACTATGTTGTCGATTTCATGAAAGATGTTTGAATCTTATGTCAACCACTGTTCAATAGGTTAAGGAAAAACTCTTCTCCCTTGTCTGAAAAATATACCAAGCTAGTTAAAACCATAAAATCTAAACTTAAGAGTCTTCCTTATCTTTCTATACCAAACCTCGATTCATTTCTTGTAGTAGAAACTGATACCTCAGATATAGGCTATGTAGGTATTCTCAAACAAAAATTACCAGATCAGTCCTTTGAATCCTTAGTTAGGTACCATTCCGAAGCATGGAATGATACACAAAAAAATATTAAAAAGGAATTACTTTAAATAGTTTTATGTGTTACAAAGTTTGAAGATGATTTAATTAATAAAAAATTCCTTTGACAGATTGACTGCTCAACAGCCAAAAATGTTTTGGAAAAGGAGGTTAAAAATATTGTTTTAAAGAAAATTTTCGCTAGATGGCAAGCCATTTTATCGTGTTTCGATTTTGAGGTTAAAGCCATTAAAGGTACTTCTAACTCTTTACCTGATTTTCTTACTCGTAAATTTTTGCAGGGAAAAGATAGAAACAAATAAGTTTTTCCCTTTATCTGAAGAATTTGTTAAGCAAAACTTAATGGGCACTCCCATTAAGAATAAAATTACAAGACAAACCATGGAAAAAAGAGTGCGGGTATTTCTTCTCAATTATCTGGCCCTTCAACAACTCAATTACCAATACCAGCTTTTACTTCAACTACTTCTACTACAAATAGATCAACCAATTACCATGACGCCCATATCGGTGCATTATCATTATCCACAATAAATTATCCTTATGTTAATAAGGATATAGAAATACCAATTACCTACATCGAAAAGGAATATACTAAATGTTCAAATTTTTTGGAAGTCGCTCAAAAGGTATTTCCTTCTAATTTTTATTTTGTTCCCGAGTCACTTTCAAAAAATTGAAAGTTTTATGAGTTCATATTAGTAGATATAGACTCTATAATTCTGGAACATATTCATGATCCAGAAGATGTTAAAAAGATTTTATATTCAAAAGTTCAAATAAAAAAGGTTTTCTCTCTCTCTGAGTGGAATTAGAATACATGCACTGAGAGAAAATTTAGTCAAAACTTTGTACCAAGTTCTTTCAACTATGAGGATTATAAAAAAAACTTGGTATAATGCATTTTATTTAAGAAACTATAATCATTCGTGGTTCATGATGATTCCACGAGGTTCAATTACAAAATTTCCTTATTGGTTTCAAGAATGGTTCAAGTATTTCGGATGTTCAATTAAAACTTTTCCTACAAAGATACTACAAGGCTTTGAACTATATGATACACAATTAACCAATTTTGGACAAGATAATCTACTCTCATTTGCAGCTACTTTTGGGATTCCATGGATCTTATCTTGGAATTATCAAATCAAACAAGTTCAACGACTACCCTTTCCTCCTATACTGGTTAGAATTTTCAGTAACAAATGGTGGAAAGATTACAACTAGACCCAAGCCTGTGTTCAAGCCGTTCAAAGATATTTCAGCTCTAAGAGACATCTACCTTTGGCGAAACATCCAAAGAATCTAGATTTCCTAAAGGATAAGAGCAAATGGCAGGTTGCCCTTGCTACTGCCAATTCAATTGAAGAATTTAAGAAAACATTACAAGATATAAATAGTCAAGTATCGCAAGATGACAGAGATGAAAATGAAGCTACATCTAGCTACTCACCACTCCATGAAAACGATTGTTATGATATAAATTAGATAGATTGAAGTCTATCTAGTTCAACTAAATATAAGATATGTTCAAGTAAAGTTGCTAGTTTTATTAGGCTCTTTCTGTCACCTGATAAATATGTAAAGTTGTTTGTTTGTATTAGGCTTATCCAACTTTTGTTTGTATTAGGCTTATCAAACTTTTGTCTGTATTAGGCCCTACCCTGTTTGTTTATATTAGACCTATCCATCTTTTGTAGATAAGGTTTATCCTATTAGATGATAGCTATCCGGACTTTAAATCAAATAAAGTCTATACTCTTTTATAAATAGCTAAGTATGTTATGAGAAAGGCAGAGATTTTAGAAGAAGCATGCTTGTGCTATCTTTACCCCTACTCTTTCAAAAGCTTTGTACTCTCTTTTCTTGTAAGTAATAAAGCTTTCTTTTGTAAAATTATCGTATTACATTTGTTTTGGTTAAATTACTTTTATTAAATTATTATTTTGCTTTAGTTAATTATTATTTGCTTTAGTTTATTAACATGATTATTTATACCTATGTGTGTCTGAAATACCCTGAATTTTTATTTTCGAAACTTTTGAATTTTTATTAAATTAAAAATAAGAAATTTTGACTGTGTGGGCTACGAATATAATACAGTCTCGATTCGAGCCCAAATTTGCTAGTTGGGTCCAAACCCAAAAATATATTATTGGAAATTTCGATTTGAGAACACTTAAAATTTTCGAGAAATAATACGGAACTCCAGCTACTGATTTGTTATAAAATATATGTGGGTGTAACTACCATATAAATTAATTATCCTAAAATCAAATATCATTATTATTATTGTTTTTATTATTATTGAGTAAAATAAGGAAATGTTCTGAAACCTAAGTAAAATAATTAAAATAAATCAAATCGATCCCGTAAACCAGCTTGAATTTTTCGAAAACCACACGAAAACCCGAGAACCAAGCAAATCGAGCCAAATCAATGAATTAGACCAAATCAGTTTGAATCGAACCAAAACGGTCTAGAAGATTTATTTTCTTCTTCCTTTTCTTTTTCTTTTCTTCTCCTTCTTCTTCCTCGATCACGCGACATAGCCTTCTCTTCTCCCCATGCACTGCGTTTCCGGCCACGGCATGACGAGCACGAGGTGGCGGACGACTCACCTTGTGCCACTGACTAAGTTTCCAGCCTCCTCTTATGCGAACGGAGCTCCAGCGGCGCGATGGGCTTGTTTCTGCAAACCATACCATGCTCTTCGATTTTCCGGTGAAATCTAGTTGTTCAGTGGATATCAGGCATCGTGAAGGGACCCAATCGACTCCTAGTCACCTCCAGAACATTTCCCCTCCATTAATTTTGAAGATGGAGCCCGTGAAGTGGAAGTGCTAGTGAAGGCGATAGTGAAGCAGCTGTCGAGCCGCTTTGTCCAATTAGAGGGCTGATCTCACTAAACTAAAGCCGGAAATAGAATCCTTGGTGAATTTTGAGTCGAATGGTATGATCGTTGCAAATTTTTGGGCAGTTTTAACTTTTCCGGCCGCCGTGTGCGACTGCGGCTGTAACAGCCCAGCCCTAGTATGATATTGTTCGCTTTGGGTGCCAAACCTGGCCTGAACCCTCACGGTTTTGTTTCTGGGCCAGGGAAACCTCCGCTCTGCCAGCCCAAAACGCGTCACACTAGTTCAAGGTTGCCACCCTTTATGTATAGGACTTCCACCTTGTGCGTAGCCGATGTGGGATTCGCCTAAGGTGTTGTGCCTGTAACAGCCCAGCCCTAGTGTGATATTGTCCGCTTTGGGTGCCAAACCTGGCCTGAACCCTCACGGTTTTGTTTCTGGGCTAGGGAAACCTCCGCTCTGCCAGCCCAAAACGCGTCACACTAGTTCAAGGTTGCCACCCTTTATGTATAGGACTTCCACCTTGTGCGTAGCCGATGTGGGATTCGCCTAAGGTGTTGTGCCCCAAACCTGGGATGTCACATACACCCCCCCTTAGGGACTCAGCGTCCTCGCTGAGGTTTGCCCCACCACCAGCCAGAGGGACAAGGCTTGGCTCTGATACCAAATTGTAACAGCCCAGCCCTAGTGTGATATTGTCCGCTTTGGGTGCCAAACCTGGCCTGAACCCTCACGGTTTTGTTTCTGGGCCAGGGAAACCTCCGCTCTGCCAGCCCAAAACGCGTCACACTAGTTCAAGGTTGCCACCTTTTATGTATAGGACTTCCACCTTGTGCGTAGCCGATGTGGGATTCGCCTAAGGTGTTGTGCCCCAAACCTGGGATGTCACAGCGGCGGCGGTCCGGCGACACTCCGGCGAGGCACAAAAAGGCAGAATCTTCCTCTCCTCTCGTGGACTGTGGATCCGTCGTTCGATTTTCAATCGGTATACTCTAAGACTCAATTCACAATATTTCGTATAAATTCCGAATTAACTAATTAATGAATTTAATTGAGTGTTTAAGTAATTTAAATTGAATATTGCTAAATACATTTCATGAATATTAGTTATAATTAGAAGATTTGATATTGAAATGAGAGTTCTTAACTAATGATTATGTTGGTTAACCTAGGAATTTTATTAAATTATTGTTAGGGGGAAATTAAAAATCTAAGGCTTAGACGAGTAGTATAATATAGAAACTACCAATGAGAGCATCTGTATTTGACATGGCGAATCAAGTTTTATTATAAAAATGTATAGTTATTTGGTAATTAGGTATAGAATACTTAATCATATCATTGAATATGCTCGAAGGCTATTATGACTTATTGATTAGTTGGTTTGGAGTTACTAAGTGCATGTGTGTGTGTGTGTGTGTGTGTGTGTGATAGATGACGTATGTAGCCTAAAAAGGATGGGTTATTTGGATTGACTGTCCGATGAATGGGCTGTGTGAATTGAGTAAGAGATTAAATGAATAATTATGGTTATGGCTGATGAGATGAGTTGATGTGAATTGCCCAATGGATGGGCTTTGAAAATTTGTTATTGAATTATGGTTTGATCAAATTTTAGGGGAGATTTCGCCGAAATTTCGATAGAACCTAGGTTAGTCTTAATCAATAATTAAATTAATTGGTTTATTAGATTAATTCTTTAACTTAATATATAATAAATAAAGTTTTCTAATTATTTTGTTGTTATTATTATTATTATTATTATTATTTATTTAATTATTTATTTATTTTCGATGGATCAATTATTGTACTATGTTGTTGATTACTATTTCTCTATTTAATTATAATTAACTATGAATGTCTACTTGTGTATTTGCATCATGTTAATTAATTGTTTACTATGCTTGCATTTAATTGCAATACTTGATTAATTGTGTTGTGATAATGCTATGCCTTGTATGTGTGGAGTTGGGATGAAGTGGGTCACCATGGCTTTGTGAGGGCGGTCTACGAGACTGTTGGCCATATGGGAGAATGGCGCCCCGTGTGCACCTGATGATATGATATGGATAATATGGATAAACCACAGGGTGGCCTCCTATTGGTATGGAAAAGAAAAGAGAGAATGGAAAAATAATGAGAGGGCTGGTTAAGTGAGGATTAGACCGGTCGGCCATATATGGGGGATCGGCTACCTGGTGCACACGTTATGAAAGGGTGGGCCATGTGTGAGGACGGCTCATTGGGGGTTTCGGTGACGCCGCAGACTAATTTCCACGTGATGCGATTATGTGAAGTTGTTAATAAGTGTGAGTGATGTTGTTATGCCATTTGTGTGACTGTCTGCGTGAGTATATACTAGTCGGACGACTAGATTGATATATTTACACATTTGTGTGAATGCGTGTGTTGTGCAATAATTATTACTCCTTAGAAAACTCACATGTCTTGTTTAATTTTTCAGGAAGTAAGCTTCTCTTTAATTTCGTTTAAGCTATGTTTCTTCGCCGTAGGGCTAGAAAGAAATTTTCCTAGTTCAATAATTATTTTGCTGTGTAACTATATGTATAAGAATCTATATATATCTAACAGTTAGTGACTCCGCAGTTGTAGAATTTACATACATTTTGTAACATCCCTTCCCGGTCCACCCGTTAACCCGAATGAACCGAGCCGAGACGCTACAATCTGGTTGAACCTATGTCCTGTCATGCGGATATCATACTGTATGAAAAATATGAATATAAACTACTCCCAATTACACTCTAAACTTCCAACATCTCCAAAGAATCATCATAACACAATAACACTTTATATATCTTTTCATAATTGTATAAATCCTCAATAGCATTTAATATCTAGCAATTAATTGCATTCAGAATCTATATCAAGTTTTTCATGACCTAATCATACCAACTATAGTAAACTATTTCATCTTCAATCATTTCATAAGTATTATTCTTATCTCCAACTACTTACACCAAAATAATTACATGTTTCAATTATATTTACAATCACATAAGCTCTAACAAACATAATAATTATACATGCCATAAATCTTAATACATGCCATAATTCTTAATTATATAACTCTCAATCTACTACTCCCAAATTAGTCACTTCTGCTTTAATAATACTCTTCAAGTCTTCTAGTAGCAATCACGATCTTCAACCTACGCGTGATAAAAATCGACGCGCTGAGTATAAAACTCAATGGTGCTCATAATTCACATACTGAACAAAGTGTGATGGTGATGGCAACTAACTTAAAATACAAATTGCATAAAAGCATTGAAAATCATAGATTCCGTAAATTTCAACATCAATGTATCTTTATAGCAAAGAATAAACTTCTAATTCATAAACATCAATAATTTAGTTCTAATTATCTTATAACTCCTTTACATGAACCTTAATCACACATATCATGAAACTATCATGATCTTACCTGCTGTTCATTATGTTGTATGAATGAAATCAATAACCATGTAAGAATACATAACAGTATATTTTCATTGTCTTACTTGCTTTTCATTATGCTGTATGACTTATGCACTTTTAGTCACATCATATAAGTTATGATTAATAACATCTCATGACTGTATGGCTCCTTAAAGAGTCAATAAATAAACTTGTAAGCATATATATAGCATTATACTTTCATGATCTTACCTCATGTTCTTTATGCTGTATGAATTCTGCAACTTTTATTAAAACTCAGTGAATATCGCAACGAATAAAGAAACATATAAGCACATACATATGTAGAAACAAACATGTACTCACATATGACATGTATGCACACATATTATGATACTTTTATTATCATACTTGCTGCTCCTTATACTGTATGATTATGCACTTTTAGTCAATATAACTGTATAGCTCCATAAGGTTATAGTGAAACCGAAGTGATAAGAAAAACTGTATAAAACTGGATGAATACTGTATGCTTGGCTGCTTGGCCCATATATAATCATATCCACTCAACGGCCTGTAGCCGGAGTATCAAACTGTATGGGGTGCAGATCTGCTATCCTATGTCACGACATAGTCTTATCTACATGGTTTCTACCTAACCTCAATGGAGCATAATGTTGGTATGTCAATAATAGAACACAACATCATATTAATAGTTCATCACTTCATAAATCATAATGTTTATTTGATTTCACATCATTTGCATGCTTGCATGTTGTTTTGATACATGTTCTAATGTTATATTTTTGTTTTAAAATGGTTGGAGGCATACAAGTTGAGCAAAGGAATCCAATTGCATAGAAAATGAAGTCCAAAAATGCATGAAAACACAAGTCGCGAGCGCGTACTTAAAAGTCGCGAGAGCGTAAAGCACCAGATGAGAGACAGTGAGTTATCGGGCACAAGTCGCGAGCGCGTACTTGAAAGTCGCGAGCGCGTAGAGTGCAAAATGAGAGACAGTGAGTTCCCAGGCCAAATTCGCGAGCGCGCGATGAAGGTCGCGAGCGCTTACAGGCCAAGGGCCAAGTCGCGAGCGCGCACTTGAAAGTCGCGAGCGCGAGAAGTGCCAAATGAGAGGCAGTGAGGTTGCGAGCACAAGTCGCGAGCGCGCAGTACAAAGTCGCGAGCGCGAGATGTGCCAAATGAGAGTCAGAGAGTTTCAGGTGAAAGTCGCGAGCGCGTAGTTCAAATTCGCGAGCGCGAGAAGTGCAACGCGAACTCGTCATGCAATTCGCGCGCGCGCGTCGCGTCTTCCAGCCTGCACAGTCTGTACTCTTTTGATCATATCTCTCAATATACAACTCCGATTTGGATGATTCAAAAACCCATGTAAAGCTAACACATAGAGGAACAAATAACTCTTCTATGACACTTCCTAATTCCATCATTAAATGGGGTCAAAATCAAGATGAAGTTCCTAGTAAAATTTCCAGCAAGCCCTGTTTCAACATAAACTCAATATTTACTTCATTTATTCAATACCTCCCCTGTTTTCTCACCATTACCAGTCCTCCCTCTCAACATGAAGCAATATTGTCTTATTAGCAACACACCACACAATTTCTCATGCAAAGAAAATGGCAAATGAAAAGAGATAGCACACCTTCACTTAACAAGCTTGGAATCTTTTTCTTAGCTTCCTTCTACCTTTGGCTCACCTCTCCTATACAATGGAGTTCTTATGAATTATCTAACAATATCACCAAATGAGTCAAGTATGAAATTCAAGAAGGTTTACTTACTTGGATAGAATAGAAGTTGAATTAATGTTTGAATCCCATTAACATCTTCACTACCATTAAAAGTGATGGAGAAAGGAAAGTGGAAGAGGAAAGTAGAGGAAGAAGATGAAGATAAGGATGAAGAAATGAAAATGAAATGGAATCCACGGGTAGTCTCTAGAATGTCATTGATTTTTATGTGAAAATTACCAAATGGTACCTCAAGTGTCAAAATGGTACAACTCAATACCTCAACTTTATACTTTAGTGAAATCAAGTTCTAATCCTCATACTTTGATCTTTTTGTTTCTTTCAAGTAAGTCCACTTCTTTTCCTTATTTAAATTTCATCCCATTCTAGCCCACTCTAGAATCTAATGGATCGAACCGGGTTTTGGATCAGCCCGACTCGACTCTAAGCAACGACTCGATTCAATAAAAAAATGGGACGTTACACATTTAGTCGTGTATTAATATAGATGAAATAATTCTGTGAGCTCATGTTAGAAATGTGATGTATTGTAAATTGGGCTCGAACTGTGGAATGTTGAAGATTATAAATTTGGGCCGAGGTATAATAAAATCTTGAGGCTTATTTTTCCTAGTAGATTTTAGTGTTTCAGGCTTACTACGGCCCTCGGGGGCCTTAAGCTTACTTGGGTCCTAGTGCCGGTCCGACCCATGGAAACGGGTCATGACAGTATCATATTACTTTGCCTGGACTCTACTCTCCTTTCCATTTTAGTTTAACAATTAATGTCACTCCACAATTAAAGCTACACATTCATCTCTTCCTCCGTCCCTCGAAATAAATGTTTAATTGCAACTTGAACCATACCTATATGCAAAAATTTGTATTTTTCTTGGTGCTTCAAAATAGCTTGGGGAGAAAATAATTGAATATTTTCATACATATGGCTTAATGGAACATATTGTTTGGTTTATTTAATTGAATAATCAGAAAGAAAATTAAATGAATCAATTTTATGAATATTATTAACATCATGTTTTGGGATAGGCGAATTATGTAGATGATTTTCCACACAAGCGATATTCATCTCTTGGGTATTCAAATTACTAAGGTTAGAACTAGGGTCATTAGTGTTTAAAGACTTATTATTAGAAAGAGATTTAGTAATCTACTCATTTTGCAATTAATAATCGCAACTAGAGCCTATTGATTACTGAGACCACCTTTGCGGGACCACCAATCATACTACTGACCAACAATAATTCAATAGCTTTGCAATCACGACAACTAACGAATTAACTAGTAGATTTCTATATCTTATCTCTAATAATTAATCTTCAAATAATTAATAGCGTTTTAATTAATAGCTATAATATTAATAATAACTATTTTACTATCAAACCACGTAGTTTTGATGTAGAGGTTTAAATGAATCCACAAACAAAACTACGTCGTTTTAGTTTAGGTTTGCATTTTAACTCATCTCAAATTTCAACTCAAAGTCGAGGGTTCTCTTCTCTCCCGACTACCTGCGCCGCTCGTTCTCTCGTTCTACAACCACAGACGGCAGTCTTGCTTTACACCTTGCCGTCGCTTTCGTTCTTCACCGTCGCCTCCGCAGCAGTCGTGCTCTTCAAGCCTACAAGTTCCAGGTCCGTTCTAATTTTTTTTATTTCTTTCTCAGTTTATTTTTTCTTTCGTTTTGCTTCATCCCTTTTCTTTTATATATATATATATATATATATATATATATATATATATATATAAACAGACAAAGAGGAGGAATGGTTAAATATATTGTTGAATTAATTTGTGTTCTCAGTTCTTTTTTCGTCCCTTTTCCTTTCTTTCTTTTTTTCTTTTTTAATATAAATACATATAAACAGACAAAGAGGAGGACTTGTTGAATATATTGTTGAATTAATTTGTGGGTTCAGCCTAGAGATATATTTTTACTTTTTTATTTTTTCGTTTGTGGTTTTGTGCACGTTTTATTTGTTGAAAATATATATATTAAAAGACACAAGGATGGTGAATATAAGCCAATTCGTGGCTGTATGAGTGAAATTTGACATATTTGGTTTGTTAATTCAAAGTTTGGTTTGTTAATAATGATTAAGATTGTGTAGAGATATTGAGAATGAGATTATTTGCATATAATTTGCATATACTGAGAATGGTTTGTTAATAAAGTTTGGTTTTCTGCTGCTAAAGGTGTGTGTGTGTATATATATAGGGCTGAATTTTTTTTTTGAGAAGGATATAGGGCTGACTTTGATAGCTTGTACATGTAAGTATTTTAGTCATATTGTTACTTTGAATTTGCTAGTTTAATTTTCTCCAAGTAGACTGTTGCCTTTTTTTTTTTTTTTTTCGTTTTCTAAACTAAGTTTGCTAGTTTAATTTGCTCCGAGTAAACTGTTGCTTTTGGATAAGGAAATTACTAAACTCATGAATTTTAGATAGGTAGTTTATCAAATTATTATAATATCAAAGTTCTTATTTATTTATTTTTCAGATTCTTGTTCATGTGCGGACTTGCATGTTGTTTTTTGTGCAGAAGAAGATGATGTTGATTGTTAATCCTTGCAATCTTGGTACTTGAATACATGGAGTTCAAGATTTATGTGTGTATTAAGAATATTATGTTTATGTAAAATTTCTTGTGTTTTTGTTGTAGGGTTGTTCTGTTTTTACTTTAATTTAGTAATTTCTTTTTATTGAGATACTTTTTATTATGTTTTATATAGATTTGGTTCTCATTATATGATAATTTGTTATAGTTTAGTATTATTATATTTTAATTATTTTTAGTTAGTTATTGTTATTATTCTTGTTGAATTTTAGTAGATGTTTGATTGTAAAATTGTTTAATTGAGATATTGGTTTGAATTATTTACTTAGGTTGAGTTTCAATTCTTTTGTTTTAATATTACTCTGTACTGTCAGTTAATTGGTTCATCATTTTGAAGTTGAATTTTAATGCATTTTGTATATATTTTTTGTTGCACTTCAGGTTCGGATCCGGGTTCTATGCGGGTTTGGGTTTCATAGATTGAATAAATTTGTGATTAAGCGGGCATTTAAACGGGTTCGGGTAGTATGCGGGTAATTCTAAATGGATTTGGGACGAGTCTAGTTATTATTTGTTTATTCCTTAATGGATTTGGGACGGATTCAGGTACTTAAAGTGATAACGGATTCGGATTCGGGTAGTTATTTCTAGTGGTACCTGCTCCATTGCCAGCCCTAGTGACATATGTCGAATATGGGGATTTTTTTTTCCACGGCTAAAAAGAAATGTATTATTTTATTTTATATTGAGGTGGTTGATGAAAAACACGGGTTTAGGGTTTTATTCACGTCGCGGTGAGTGGAAAACCATTTTTTAGTGGCTGAAGACAGTGCGTTGTCCTACTACGCTAGTTCATATCCCAATCCAGGAAGTTGATAGCTTGAAATTCATAGGTATCCACAATGTATCGCTGATTTCTTTTTCCTTTTTTTTTAAGTGATGTTTCCCCCCTTTTCTTTTCTAATTGACACTTTGCAAAGGGGAAAAAAAAATTAGGGTTTAAATTTCTTGGAAGTGGCAGAGTGAGAAATCTGGAATTTATAGCCACAAGTATTAAGCAATTGTTAGAGAAAATAATATTTCCTTCTTGATATTTTGCTACTAAATGTGAAAAGTTGCTATCTTTTGTGACATATAGTTGAAGTGATTATCTCCTTTTAAGTTTATTTTTAACTTGCAAGTTATCGTTATAGAATCCAATATCTAAAGGAGTTTGTGTTTTTCTTTTCTTTTCTTTTTTTTTCCCCTTAAATCCAGTTAAGTCGAGTGCAAGTCTTAGCTGAGTACTCAGATATTTAATAATATTTATTTATCTATTTCCAAGATTGCTGTATTTGGTCTGTTTGTTGGTTGGATACATGAGGAATTTGTTTGTTCTGTTTTCAAGTTTTTTGCCTTCGAGATCATCTTTGTGAATATTTTTGATTGTTAATTAAGATTCCTCGTTCAGTTTCAACTTAATTGCTTAATTGTAGGTGGAAAACATTAATATCTTTATCTTATTCATAGCTGGTTCTTTTCTATGGTTCAGATGGGCTGACTTTGTTTTTTTGATTTGGTTATTTGCACTTTATTGATGTCTTCCTGCAGATATCTAGTTTTGTACCATTTGTTCATTTTATCTGCAGCTCTCTGGGGTTTATGCAGCTTTTAGATTCCTTATAATTTTTCTCATTTCTCTTTTGGTCTTGCTGTGTGATGATGTATCTCTGCCGGTCCTTGCTCCTTTCTTTGTTTTGTTGTTTCAGTATTAACAATCTTTCTGCGCCATTTTGTTCAAAACTTGTGCGTGTTTTATGGACTTTGAAGGCTATTGTGTATTTGTTGATTTATTTGGCAATTAATTTGTGTGTTATATTTTGAATTGAAAAGGAAGCTCTCTTTCCTTCTCGTCAAGAATTATTGAAAGTAGTTTGAAACTTGGTATGATAAAAGATGTCGCGAAAAGGTTTGATGGAGCAAGACTTGAGCAAATTGGATGTGACAAAATTACATCCACTTTCTCCTGAAGTTATATCTCGCCAAGCAACTATAAATATAGGTAACTTTTTATGTCTGCGCATGCTTGAATTGCTTTTAGTTGTGTAATGCTATATTTGTGCACGCTGGTTTTATGTATATGTTTTAGTGGGTTTGATATTGAGATTCAGGGTTTTGAGATTGGGTATTTTACTCAGGCACCATAGGTCATGTGGCACATGGGAAGTCAACAGTTGTGAAAGCAATTTCTGGTGTTCAGGTAATTTGCTGTTTTCATGGTTCAATGTTATACTTTTGTTTTTTATACTTGAAACAGTTTATTACTTAAAAGTGACTAGGAATTCCTTCTGTGGAGCATGCTGCATAAACATTACCGTATTTGATGTGTGTGTATATATACACATATATACGTGATACTATAGATCCATGCTAACTTTACAGGAATTCTAAGGATTTGGGAATGCCAAAATTCATAAAGAGTGAATGGAGATATAATTATAATACATAATCACAATGCCATTGTCAAGTATTTGAAAAAGAGAAAACAGACACTATAATGCTACCAGCACTTGAAGTGTCTTTGCACATATTTTCCTTTGCTCCCCCTAGGATAACATAATCCGGACACATGCCCTAGATTATGGAACTTTCACAGTCCGATTCACTGTAGGACATGATCTGAATCTCTGAAATTGCAGTTCCCAATGTTATTTCTAAATAATGGTGAAAGAAGAATAATAAAAAGACATAACAATTTTTATGGCCTATTTGGTTCAAACGAATTCCACAAAATTTGGTAGAATTAAATTAAAAATTCCATGTTTTGCTTGTTTGGTTTGGAAAAAAGTTTAGAATTCAATACTAGGTAATTTGGTTATATTAAAACCAAATTTTATCAAATTTGATGAAATTTGTAACAAATTCCACAAAATTAACACAACATTTCTTGGACATAAATGCCCATACCAAAAAAGATTCTCTTTTTCTCTCCACTCTTTATTGGTCATAACTTCGTACTGCTGGTGGTATTCATTAGAATCATCATCAACTTTATCGTGCACAATTACCTTACTCTAGTTACGTGTGTATTTTTTTTTTCTTTTTTCTCTCTTTAGCCTATTGATTTCTTTTTCGAAAATTTGGCTTAATTACCCCCCCCCCCCCAAAAAAAAAAAAAAAAGTTGATTTGATTATATACTTAGTGATTGTTATTAGGTGTATAAGGCCTTTTTGATAGAGTTGAAAAATTATTATTTCTTAATTTTACAATTGAGAGTTGTTTAGCAAGTGAGGATAAATGAGTTTCAATTATGAAATTATACTGAACGATTATATGGAATTCAATTGAATTTTGCATTTGAAGTTGTATCATACCAAACACTTGAAGTTATTTCTAAATGAACTCTTCCTATATAGTATGTTAATGTTCTCCAGTTTCAGATTTGATTTCTTCTTTCCCAGTGTTCAAGAATCCTTTCCCTTTCTTTTGTTTCCTTTGCTCCGTACAAAGCCTTAGTTGGCATTTAATATAGAGCGCTCTCTAATTTCTTTTTTTGGTTTTAGCAACCTTTAAACAAGTAATGGACTTTCTTAAAATTTGGATCTCTTCTAAACAATTACTAGAGCTTTGATTGATTGTCCTTTATGTAGATTTTTTTTTTTTTCATTTTCCTTCTCAGGAAGTATATCAGTCCATTGAGCCATTCATATGGAAATTTAATTTTAACATGTATAATATTAAATATTATCTGTTTAACAATTATTTTTTCTAATTCTATTACTATTTGTGTTTTGTATTGTACTTTAAAAAGTACAAAATAAAAAAAGAAGTTATGAAAAGATTCTAGGTGTAAAATTTTATCCAATGAAAGACTTAACAAGCCTGATAATTATAAATTACATACCACGTAACAGATCAGTTTACCATCTAAGCTACACAACATTGAATTAAGTGGAGTATTCCGTACCAGTACCTGTACCTTTACCTCTGTTCTTGGTGACCATGGTTTGCTCCATATCAAAAACATTAGACGATTATTTGTATTTTAAATCATGCAACTCTAGGAATTGCTTTTGTTGCTAATACTGGTAACTTCCAGCCATCCCAGTATAATAAGTAATCTGTTAGCACTGACATGTTTAGTTGTGGCATATGATGATGAAGTTAATTCTCTTCTTCCTTGTTATAAATTTATGGAACTTTAGTATCTTAACTCATGTTGTGGTCAATGCAATTACGTAGTTGAATTATTTTCTAGGCATTATCTTAAACAAGGATTGAAAATTGACTAAGCTAGTCCATGCAATTTCATTGGGCATTAGTAATTAGATGTGTAACATATGGTTTGTTATCTATTTGCAGACTGTTCGTTTTAAGAATGAGTTGGAGCGCAACATTACAATTAAGCTTGGATATGCAAATGCTAAGATATACAAGTGTGAAGATGAACGGTGTCCCCGTCCTATGTGCTACAAGTGAGTTGGCATATAGGTGAAGCTTATGAATCAGTTAACCATTTCATGTTTTAATTTGAGAAAATGCTCGTGTAGGGCATATGGAAGTGGAAAGGAAGATAATCCCATGTGTGATGTACCTGGATTTGAAAATTGTAAAATGAAATTGCTGAGACACGTCTCTTTTGTTGATTGCCCGGTATGGTGAAGCTATATCTTTTAAGTTTTTTGCTTGTGCTGATACATTAGTACCATTATGGTATTGCTTCGTGTGCTTTTCCTGGTTTTGGACATGAATTTCCTATTTTCCCAGTTATTAGCCTCTAATGTTTTGCTGCTAGATTTGTTATACTTCTATCTTCTCAGCCTTGCTAATTGAAGGGAAAAGCTGGTCTGCATCTAGAATAATTTATTCATGTTTAAGTTATATGTTCTGTCACTCTTCCTATTAGGGTCATGATATTCTCATGGCTACGATGCTTAATGGAGCAGCAATTATGGATGGTGCGTTACTTCTCATAGCTGCAAATGAAAGCTGTCCCCAACCACAGACTTCTGAGCATCTTGCTGCTGTTGAAATTATGCGTCTTCAGCATATCATAATTCTTCAAAATAAAGTTGATCTAATTCAAGAAAATGTAGCCATCAACCAACATGAGGCTATCCAGAAATTTATTCAGGTTTAGCAATCCTCCCTCCTTTTCTCTATTTGCAACCCATATTTTGTAAAACAAGTTAGAGGGGTTAAAGCATGTTAATTGTCAACAATATGGCAAAGATTGAACAAAAGATGCAAACTACATCCTTTTGTTCCTTTAAGCATATGATATGAAATGGAATTGCAAATATCTGGAGTATATTGCAATAGCATATGGCATATAGGTTATTCATTCATTTAATATTTTCTTTTCAGGGAACTGTTGCTGATGGTGCCCCAGTTGTACCGATTTCTGCTCAGCTTAAGTACAATATAGATGTTGTGTGCGAGTACATTGTGAAAAAGATTCCCATTCCAGAGAGGAACTTCATCTCACCACCTAATATGATTGTCATTCGCTCTTTTGACGTCAATAAGCCTGGATTTGAGGTTGATGAGATAAAAGGTGGTGTGGCTGGTGGAAGCATCCTAAGGGTATGTTTTAGACAATGTTGCTTTATATTTGTTCTCTTCCTTGTCTTCTTCCTCTTCATTTGTATCTTCCTTATTTCTTAATTTCTTTTCAAATTGCATGTTGCTTGTACTGGTTTATTTTGTCATAGGAGGGACAAAAATGTGTTCATCGCATTATTTCATATTTCAGTTGGTTTTTCTCGACGAGCAAAGCATTTTAACTAGGGGTGAGCATTTGGCCAATTCGGTCGGTTTGAGTAAAATTTTTAACCGAAATAAATTAACTGAAATTTTTGACTTAACTGATTTTAACCGAATTAATTTTTTAACCGAACTTAACCGAACTGTTTTGACTGAATTAATTTTGATCATTAACCGAACCGAAGTTAAAGAAAATGAAAACTTAATTAACCGACCGAATTTAACTGAAATTTATGATTAACTGACTTTAATCGAAATAAAAATTAACTGAAGTTATTAATCACTATTTAATCCAAATAAAAAATTGAAATATTTTTAATTTTTAATTTTATTATCTACTTAATCAAAACAATGTAGTTTTGAGGGTCAGTTAATTTGATTAATTTGGTTAAATTAAGTTTTAATAGATCACCGAAATTTTAATTTTATTTAACTAAACTTTTAATCGAACATTTATTCACCGAACTGAATTAGCCGAATTAACTAAATTAATCGAATTAATCAAATTGACCAAACCGAATGTTCACCCCTAATTTTAGCAAAATCTCTGTGTCTGTGTGTTTTTATATTACTTTTTATTTATTTATTTATTTTAGGGAGGCGGGGATGGGGGTTGAGTTTCCTGGTGGAGTTTAAGTGTTTGAATTTATTCAACAGACCCGATAATATTAGTTTGGTTCTTGGTGCTGAATCCTATTAAAAGCCATCTTTGAGGCCATCACTTTCATTTATTTTTTGTCTTAAAATAGTGATGAGGGTGACAAGTGGTAAAGTAGGGAAATTCATTAATAAAGATTTGGGTTCATAAAAATGCGGTTGATAAATGATTTGAAGTGGAAATCAAATCATTTTTTTTTCAGCGGTTTAATTCCACATTCAATGCGGTTTTTCTTATTCATAATGTAACTCAGATTTGTAAATCTAATCAATTAGAGAAACCCTTTGTATTTTCAAATGTTACAAGTTCATATATCTCCATTCAAATGCAAGGTCTATGTTTTATTTGTATTATCTTTTCTCACTAAGTTGGGTAATAGCTAAATTCCGTCGAATTCCCCATGAATTATTTATTTATATTCTTGGCGGGCGGAGGGGCAGTAAGTTTTCAAAATTTAACCTTAGATGATCTTATGAAATGGTGATATTTGCTTGGTTAATAGGTGTTTCCTTGCAAGAGGCAAACTATCTACTTCATCATTCTTATTGTGTTTGAACTATTGGTGTATCGTGCTATTGAAATTGATTGAGCCAATGTTAAAATGTAGCAATGGAATCATAGGGACCCTAACTGTAATATTAGGTTCAAGTTGCAGGATGCTTCCTTATTTTCTGGACTATATGGAGAGGGATAAATTTTGAAGCTTTTTATGATTATAGGAACTGTTGCACATATAAATAAAAGAGGGAGAGGGGGGGGGGGGGTGGTGGTGTTCTTTGGCGAATGATTGGAATTTTTTCTGCAGATAATTTTTCTTTGGTAATTCTTTGAAGTCATGTGTAGAGGCAGACTCTTGAACTATATGCTTCAACTCTTTAAGCTTTATAAAGAGCTTTAGTATAGCAATATAATTTTGTTTTATGTCATCCATAGTATAGTGGAATGATACTATTTTATTTTCATTGTTTGAGGAAGGGTGACCTCAAACAAATAAGTAGATACGTGCCCAGACCCAATTTTTGAAGAAGAGCCTGATTCTATGATTGATTTTTGAGTGAAGTGACCACAATGGGGATTGGGCACGAACGGGATGCCAAGAGCTGGACGATCAATATTTTGAATATCTCTGTTAAGTAATTTAAGTTAGAGCAGGAGATCAATAGTGGCATTGCTGTCAATTGCAACTTCTTTAAATTTCTTTGCTTCCTTCTCTCATTATTATCACCAGGCCCTCACCTAGGTGCCACAGCGAGGAGTAGGTGCATGGGAAACCTCTATGCGACGCTCCTCCAACTAGGTGCTGCCTAGGCACCAAGGGAGCAGCAAGATGAAGCGAGAACCTCACACATTTTTTGCTTTTTCCCCTGGACAGCTACTAAAAAGTTGGGTTAACAATAAGCACAATTTTTTTTTAATTTTTTAATTTTTAATTTTTATTTTTATTTTTTTAACTTTAGTGGCTGGAAAACGCAAAGTCAGACAGTATTAAAAGTTAGATCAATACCTAACAATTAAAAAGTTGTACAAATATGGAAGAAAAAGAGAGTTGCTGGAAATTGGAAAGTTGGGCAGCCATTTAGAAATTAGGTTAAAGTCTAACCATTAAAATTAAGGACAAATATGGGGGAGAAAAGGAAGGTGGCTGGAAATTGGAAAGCTGGACAGCCATTAAAAGTTAGGTCAAAATCTACCAATTAAAAATGACAAATATGGAAAAAAAAGAAAGTGGCTGGAGACTGGGAAGTTGGACTGCCATACAAATATTAGATTAAATTAGATCTAACAATTAAAAAATAAGTACAAATACAAAACTGTCACATGATTCAGTGGATGTTGACGAAGATGACGACTGGTGGTGAGAAACCTTATGAAGTATTTTAAGTTTGAATGGCAGTTTGGTTCTTCAAGAATGTGTCGAGAATTCTAAGACCAATTGTCAGAATTCTAAATTCTAAATTATCTAGAATTCCTTACTTGACTTGGGCAAGTGCCTAGATGGTGCCTAGAACCTCGGCTGATGGTGGACCTTCTTGCCTGAAGAGCACCTAGCGCATTTGACAACACTGCCTTCTCTAATGTTCTTGATCTATGCATTTCATTGTTGTTTCCATCATCAAGTTTGTCAAACTTTCAGCAAGCATCTTTGATTTCTAGCTACTGCAGTAGAAATATCTTGCCGCTTCCTGATGGTCTCTTCAGTTTGCGCAGTTGCCATTACTTTCTTGGAATCTTGTGATGTTATGAGAATCTGTTAGAAGCTTTAACTAGCGAAAAATTTATTCTTATTGATTAACAATATAAAATTTCATTATTCAACTTTTGGTCTAATTTGAGTAATAGGGTGAGCTGGTCAAGGTGTTTTTAGAAGGTGATGCTGTCTTTTTAGGGTCTGTTTCGCAAAATTAGTTGTTTTAGTAGTTGTTAGCTGTCATATTGGCTATTTAACTGGCGTTTCATAATCTGCTCAAACTCTAAATGCTAATATAAATTTTACATCACCGAACACTATAATATAGAGAGAATGTTTTGAAAAGCTACATAAAAAGCTATTGCTTGCCGAACAGGGCCTTAAATTATTTACTTGTTTAGTGATGTCATTTGGTTTCAGAACGATCTGTAGAGGTGAATTTCTTTCTCCATGAGTAAGATCTGAACAAGTATGGAAGCGTTCACCGTTGAACAGACTGCGAAGTGATCTAATGCTAAGAAAATTTTGGAGTAGTTGGGAGAGAAATATATGTAGAACTTATTTATTGCATTTCAAAAGCATATAGCATATGTCATGGTCCCATGTTTGTGATCTAGTTATGGGCCCGTTTAGTTGAATAGCAAAGAATTGATTAACATTTAGATTATAGTTAAGGTTTTTTCTTTCCATTACCTATTTTGAATGAATGAAAGTAAGTGGGCATTCTACAATACTCTATGATCTCTGAGATTTTCAATGAATGAAAGTAAGTGGGCATTCTCAAAACTCTATGATCTCTGAGTTTAAGACTCAATCCTTCGTAAAATTCTCTTAAATACAAGAAACTGAGAGTAAGAAAATAACTGCAATACAAAAACCGCACACCACAAAGAAGGTATATTGCCAACTACAATCCCATGTTTATCGGAATAGATGGGAATTCTCGAGCTGAACAAAAAATGAAATAAAACTTGACAACAAAGTATATATTCGTGCTCCAGATTTCGCCTAGCTTCTAAACGTAGTTTGAATTGTCATTTCAACTCAGAACAACATAGCCTGACAGACTTTCTGAACATGCTGTCCTAAAGTAAATATAGATGTTGGCCTTTGGAACTAACATTGACTTGTATATTAAAGACTACATGTGTGATGTGATTTGACTTAAATATTAAAGACTGGATTTGTCTCCTTACATTTAGTGTCTTCTTGTAGAGACTGTTTGACAAATGTAATCACAAAAATGTTTCTGGTCAATGCACGATCTAGCTTCCAAGTATGCCATTTTAGGAAGCATGTGATCTAGCCTTGCTGACCTGTTATGTGCACCATGCTGTCTTCTCTTAGCATGACTTGAACCCTACTGTACATTGGTTCTGCGTGCTTACATTAAAAATCTGTTAAATGCAGGGTGTTTTGAAGGTGAATCAATTTATTGAAGTACGTCCTGGGATTGTTGTTAAAGATGAGACTGGGAATATCAAGTGCACACCAATATACACGAGAATAGTTTCGCTGTATGCTGAACAGAATGAGCTACAGTTTGCTGTGCCTGGAGGTCTTATTGGTGTTGGCACAACCATGGACCCTACTTTAACTCGTGCTGATCGGTTAGTGGGTCAGGTTCTTGGAGATGTTGGGTCACTCCCTGAAGTTTTTGTTGAACTCGAGGTAGGATGCTGAACTGGCAACAAATATATATATATATATATATATATATATATATATTTTATTATTGTATATGATACTTCTGCTTCTATACAAGTTTGCCGAGCAATTAATTTGTATTGATGCATGCAAGGGCCTCTTACTACGGGCATGAATGCTTATGGATGCATCAGTACATGGATGTACGGGAATATATGCATGAATACATGTTCCATTCTTAGAAGGGAAGATTGATTTTTTTATCGGTGATTTATTACAATACTGGTTTTCCCATGTATCAGTTGGGAAATTTGGAAGTGAACTTGATGCTGCTCAAGATAATTTTTGTGTTATTCTTGTCCGTTTCTATAGTCTACCTTTTGTATACCTTATTTTGTTTTATGGGGTATTACTTATTTTGTTTTACTGTTTCTAGTGTTACTTCCTGATTTGTTATCTATTTCCACTACTACAAAAAACACTTATTAGATTTGATGAAGTCTGGTACCTTCCTGTGCATCTTTGGTGCTGATGTCTTGCTCTTTATTATGCAGGTGAATTTCTTTCTTCTTCGACGACTTATTGGTGTTAGGACAAAGGGCTCAGAGAAGCAAGGAAAGGTCTCGAAGTTGGCAAAGGCAGAGATTCTTATGCTGAACATAGGGTCTATGTCGACTGGTGCTCGTGTTATTGCTGTAAAGAATGATTTGGCAAAGCTGCAATTGACATCTCCTGTGTGCACTAGCAAGGGAGAGAAGATTGCACTCAGCCGACGAGTTGAAAAGCATTGGCGTCTAATTGGGTGGGGCATGATTCAAGCTGGAACAACCCTTGATGTTCCACCATGCCCCCTATAAGTGTGGATATTAAAAAAACAAGAAGAGCAGAGGAGAGAATTAAGGTAAAGAACTACTTGGAGCAACATTTGTCTAGTGGATAACAGTATATTTTCTCACTGATATCTTATTGTTTGGCATTGATTTATTTTTTGTTTTTAACCTGAGTTTTGAACATGAGTGACGTTGATGACTGCAGCAGTCTCTTAGTTAATTTGATACTAAAAATTTAGTTGAAAGAACTTTTGAATGAATTGAATGCCTACTGTTGTCGAGTCTTTTCTCTTTTACTCCTCCAGGTTCAGGTATGACTCGATACATTCGTAAAGTCTGATTTTAAAGATGTATTATTTAGTCCCTTAATTCGGAAGTTTTCTATTTGGTCTTGTTTGAATTAAAAATATTTAATTACTATATTCATACACTCGCAGTGTAGTTGGTTTTGGCTTGAATTTCAAAGCTGAGCACATTTTACCAATAACTTTTCTGAATGTAAAGTTCAAGAGTGCGGTTAGGCTTTTCTGAATTTACCGATGTGCCAAACTCTTGCTTCTTTGCTCGAGAGGTATTTAATTTGCAATTGCAAGTGACTATTGGAAGACTTGTCAGTTACATCGTATGTGAAAATATAAAGCTTGATGTGTACTGATTCATTCTCTACGCCGATAAGTTGAAGTTTTTTAATATTTTAAAGTTAAATCTAGCTTTGGTTATGTTTCTTTTTTTCTTTTTTTCTTTTTATTTTTTTTATTTTTTATCTTTCGAGTAGTAACCCTAAATCCATTTATGTGATTGGTTACCCAATTTACTATATTGTAATTGCACATCAGAATGGATTGAGGGTTAGGGTTAGGGTTTTGTTAGTAATATTTTAATACTCCGTCTCATATCTTCAGTCTTAGTTTGACTTTTATAATTTTTTCTCCATTTTTATCTAATATGCGGTTGGTTTAGTTAGTTATTAAATCAAACAATCCAATTCAAACTATCTTGAAATTAGTCGAAGTATTAATTCATTTATCAAAGCAATTGATAATGCATGAGTAGAAACGATTATGGGATGGAACTCAATGACCACAAAATCACATTTTTCATCTATGAAGAGACATGCATGACCGAAAAAAACGGGGGAAATGATATTTGGTTATGGAGGCTTTTTGACACTCCAAAAAGGTAATTAAATACAATAGTATTTTTTTTTTCTTTGATCTTGGCTAAGCTCCTCGATCTTGGCCATACAAGCCTCTAGCACGTCTTCGAGGGATTTATTCTTCTTGGTCAGGGTGTCAACTTCGATATTTACGGCACCTTGCATCTCCTCCCTTAGCTCCTCGTCTTGCCTCTTGGACTCGAGCATTAAGACGCGTTGGTCCATGTTTTCGAATTTTCCTTTAAGTCAGACATGGTGGCACTCACCTTGGCCAGCCTTTTCTCCATGTCCACAACGGCATCTTGAGACTTATCCCTCATAGTCTTGCTCAATTGTTGAGCAAGGGCTAGTGGTTGCTTAGTGTTTGTCATTGTGCTACTTGCTTGCAAGAACCCTCTATACACTAAGAAGAGCGTGATCCAACCTTCAGGATCAATCGGAGCTATGATAACACTTGTCACGAGGTGAATTCTTTGTCCAAACTCAGCCCTCGTGCGACGCTTAGACACACCCAGTTGTGCTAAGTCAGCCTACCAAACACACAAAGTTCCCAAGCTTAAAAGAGTTAGAAAGACAGAGTGGAGGGAAAAGATTCCACTAAGCAACGGAATGCTTTACACAGCGTATGAAGTTAGTGTGTGCGCTATGCTATGTTATACTACTATACATTTCTCACACACATATAGTGTGCTAACCAACCTAATCTATGGTGGAGATCTAGTTGGAGTACTGTTTGATCCTATGGTAGCTAGGCCATTACCCATAGCCAACCTAAGTGTGTGGCTAGGGGTTGGCAGCTCCTGTATGGTGGTGGTGCGTCCTTTAGAACCTTTTAGGCATGCTTGTGGCGCCCAACACTGACCTTGTTGGCTTGCCTAGCGCCCAACACCAACCTTGCTTCCCTCTATGCCAGTTTCCACCCTAGCAGCTCCTAGGCTCTTCTAGAGCCTTTCGCCAGAAACATACAAGCTAGGCCCCTCTAGCTATATCATGCAAGGCTGTAGGTGAACAATGCTGCACAAAAGAGGGGCAAGGCATGGCACCAGGCCCTAGTGTTGGTCCGACCTAGGGCAACGGGTCGTGATAAAGAAATTCATATTAGCGCCTTGATCAACTGGCTCAATAGTATGAAGAATTGTCCTTCCACTAATTACCTCGGGCTAAAAATCAGTTTGCTAATCACTTGCTACTCTTGCCTCAATGATTGATGCTAGCCTTGACATGGTCATCAAGCCCCTCGACATCCCAATTCACTAACAGCTAACCTACTACTGTAATGTGCAACTTGCCGATGGTAGCCCTGGTTTTTAAACATTTAGATTTAGTTAGAGAAGGAAGAACATCTTGAGGGTGCTTCTAAATATGATAAGAGAACTCTCTAGGAGCTATCAAAAGGCTACCTGTACAAGGATGGTATTCTGTACAAAAGCACATGGAATCAGACACATCTTAGATGCGTAACAGAAGAAGAAGCTCAACAGATAATGGAGTGGGTACATGGCAGAGAAGAAGGCCTCCATATAAACGGAATGGCTCTAGCCCACAAGATCACCAATCAGGGTTACTATTGGCTTACCATGCGATCCGATTGCGCCAAGTTTGTCCAGAAATGTCATAAATGCCAGATTTATGCCAAGCTTCAGAAAATACTCCATATAGCTCTACATCCCATCTCTACACCATGGCCTTTTGTAACATGGGGAGTTGATGTGATTGGCTGAATCACTCCCCAAATCCTCCAACCAGCATGAGTATATCCTGGTAGCCATCGACTAACTCACCAAATGGGTAGAAGCTGCCTCTTATCATATCCTAAACTCGAGAAAAGTGGCTCAGTTCATCCAGACAAACATCATATGCAGATATGGGGTTCCTTTCGTGATCATATCAAATAATGAGTCTCATTTTTAGAAGGAAGTCCCCACTCTCATGACAAAGTACAAGATTCGGCACCATTAGTCTTCACCATACAGGCCCCAGACTAATAGAGCAGTTGAAGCGGCTAACAAGTCCATTAAAAACATCCTACATAAAATGATTCACAATCATAGAGATTGACATGAGCATCTACCTTTTGCCTTGTGTGGATACAGAACCTCCATTAGAATGCCAACTAGGGGAACGCTGTATTCACTAGTATATGGGATGGAAGCAGTCCTCCCCATTGAGTTCAGATTCGATCAGCTAGGGTCATGCAAGAAAGTGAGTTGCCCGAAGTAGAGTGGGCTTAGAATTATCACAATCAGATGAATGCAATTGATGAGAAGAGGCTGGAGGCTCTTAATCAGATCTAGAGCTACCAATAGAGAATAACCAGGCACTTCAGTAAGAGAATCCATGATCAGAAACTTGAAGAAGGGTGTCTTGCACGCAAGGAAATCAGAGCTCCTGTACAAGATCCTTAGGGTAAATTTAGGCAAAATTGGACAGGCCCCAACATACTGAAGAAGATCGTCTCCGGAGGCAGTGTCATCCTGTCAGATATTGATGGCAACAAATACACCAATCCATGAAACTTGGATCAGCTGAAGAGATACTTTGTGTAAATGCATCCAGGCATTAGCACCAGAAATATTATCCCCTTGTATGTCACTGTTGTTAGTCAAAACTACGGTAACCTGAGTTCTGAAAATATGTTCCAAAAGTACAGGATATGTAGATAGCCTAGCCTATGGGTGCAGTCATAACAATAATAAAAATATATTTTCGCCCCTTTTCATGAAAATTCCAATTTTTTAGTTCAAGCTATGTAAAAAGCAAATCACAAAAGTCCTATCACTCTAGGCATCTATCTCTGTCATATGTTTGTGTCAACTATCTGTGTCCACTGTCCAGAGTGTCAAAATATCTAGTGTGTCAACTGAGTCCTTTATGCATCATAGGTCAGTAATCTATCTCAAGGCCCTCACAAAAATATGGGCTGAGTCAAAAATCAAAAGTAAAAAAATTCTACCCTATAAAAATGAGGTCGACATACACCGAAGGTCTAGGTGGCTCGTCTGTGCTGCTTCGGATGGATGTCCCTTGAGTTGTCGGAGTCCTCTAGGTTAGCCTGTCGGGTAGAGTCGAGGACGGTATTAGCAGTCGCCTGGAGTCTAACATCAATCTCCCTAGTCAGAGCTGCTCTATACTCTCTCTCCCGGTCACCATGCTCAGCTATCCATCAAGCCTCACATGCAACAGTCCTACCTCCAGAAACTCTAGCCTCCACCACATGTGCCCCACTGGGCCAACTACACAGTATAACCACAGTGACACGAGGAGAAATTAGTGTATCCTCAAAAAGGGCACCGGTTAATGGCAATCCATGAGTATGCCCCATCTGCCTCATCAGCTTGAAGCCCGCGTAGAAAGTGATGTGGTCCATACCAAACAAATAAGCTATTTGGAACCCAACTTACCGAACCAGAAATCTCCTAATATCATACTAGTCACACCTCCACAGAATATGATCCGGCCTCAGTGCCAATAGCCACTACAGCCACTCATCTCCAGACCCAAACCTAACCATGACTCGCCTAGATCTATACTGTGATGGCTCGTAGGGGAGGTCTCGTGGTGGCTCAGCCACCCTCAGATGGTCCCTCAACCACACTTACAAGATCAGACATTGCATTAAAACATAGAAATAAAACAGGCAGAAAATCAAACAGATTCAGCTATACCCTAGCCTAAACATTTAAGCCTTTTCATAGAAACATGCAAGGCTAGACTTTGCTCCCTCTCTCTCTAAACCCTAAACAAGCATTCACATGTAAACCCTCAGAAAGCATCGAAACAAAATTCAAATTACGCTAGCTCAAGAATGCTTACCTAAAGTAGGATTGGGCTAGCAGACCATATCCCATCAACTCTATAGGCTTGGTCGAGGTGTAGGATGGTCTCAACCAAAGCAATACTGGTTATCCCTACTCCTTACTCCATCTATAGAACCAGATTAGCCACTCTCAAACCAACTTGGCTAGTCAATACAGAAGTGCTCACCAAGCAGAAAACCAGAGCCCTAGTCCTAACCTCTGAAACTCTAAATTAGCAAAATCAAGTGGGTCCAGATATCGCTCGGTGAGCACAACCAAATTAGCATGGCCATCCAAAACCAACTCCCTAGCCTCCTCCATAGATCAGCCCAATATCCTCATGGAGGTCCTGAAAAGCCCAGACCTGGTCGGTGCAGCCACCGGAGCCCTCTCTGAGTAACTACCCAAAAGTGCTGCAAACTCCTCGTAGGTCAGGCACATCTCCTTATAGTGTATACCAAACTAAAATACATGAGTTCGCGGATCACCCAAATGGAGGAACGCATCCATAAAAGCCCAATCGACTGGTAAGCCTCTCAAAGATACCAAAGAAACCATACCATACCGGTTTAAATTAATCGTCTCAACCTTTTCCAATTTCTTAGTCAATATTTGCATGCCATGACTGGCGAATAGCTCCATCTCTTGGTTAAGTGCTTGAAATTTGAAAAAAATCGAGCTCCAAGGCGCAAAAATGACACCGTTTTATGGCCACAAATGAGGTACTTATAGGCCTACAACCACCGGCTTGCGCAGGCTATTCGTATTGGCCTGCCCAGCACTGGTATCGATAAGCCCAGCATGTTGGCTCAAGGATCAAATATTTATCTCGAGATTTTGATGATTGAAACAAAATAAATAAATTTAAATTATAATATTTGTGCTAATAATATGTTATGCAGATTATATAAGGAATGTAATAAATAAACAAGGCAAGTCCTACAATTTCAAGGATCATGAAGACTATTGAAGACCTTAGTGGTTGGATTTTTTAGGATTCATTGTAGGATAGAGAGAACATCCATTTATAAGCACAAAACTAATTTCTTTTCTCTTCACTACAAAAAAAACTTCAAATTGCGACCGATTTTTGCGACCGATTTTTGCGACCGACAAAAGTCGGTCGCAATATGGATACCAATTTGCGACTGATTGGTAAACAGTCGCAGATTTTAGCGCGGAAAACTCGCGCGGGATTGCCTTTCAGTTTGCGACTGAATTACTGCGGATTTGCGACCGATTTTGCGACCGCTTTGCGACCAACTTTGTTTCTGTCGCAAAAATGGGCGCGTAAAAAAAAGGGACACAATCTGAGACCGAAATGAGATAAAATTGCGACTGATTTTTTGCGACCGCATATTTCAGTCGCAGATCGGTCGCAATTTTGGCGCATATTAAAACGATGTCGGACAATTAAAATTTGCGACCGATTTAAATGACATTTGCGACCGATGAGTCGGTCGCAAATATTAGGGCTTTAAACGCGCCCTCTTCTTTTCCTTTTTTCTTCTTTCTCTCTTCTCCTTCTCCTCTCCTCTCTTCTCCTCCGTCCGCAGCGCGCCTCCAGCCCTCCTGAGAACGCTCCAGCCACTGTGACGCCGCCACCGACGCTCCAGTCACTCCTCTACGGCGTTCGCCACCGTTTGGACAGCATTTGAGGTAAGCCGGTGACCATTTTATTTTTTTCCAATTTTTTTTTTTTTTTTTTTTTTTTTGCGATTTTTGTGTTTTTTTCAATTTATTATTATTGTTACTGTTATTACTGTTAATATTATTAATATTGTTAATATTGTTAATGTTGTTACTGTTATTATTTTTTTCGAAATTTTTTTTTTCGATTTTTGTGTTTTTTTTCAATTTATTATTATTGTTACTGTTATTATTGTTAATATTATTAATATTGTTAATATTGTTAATGTTGTTACTGTTATTATTTTTCAATTTATTATTATTGTTAATATTATTATTTCGATTTATTATTCTTGTTACTGTGACTGTTTATTATAATTAATAACATTAATCAAATAATGGATTTATAATAATAAGATTAACTAATAAAATAAAATATAATTTCATTTCATTAAGATTAATTGCATTATCATTAAATCTTTATATATGTCCTGTAATTATAAAAAAAATTAATAAGGATTTGAATTGAATATATGAGAATTTCAAAATGAAAAAAAAAAAATAATTATGTCAGTTGAATTAAAATAATTTAATTACAATAATAAATATTTCAATTTATTTGGCAGAAAAATGATCATATTTAAGTAATGATCATATAATATCATCTTTTGTTATTTAATGAAAACATATAAGTAAATTATTTAAATTAAAAAATACAAATTTAAATCGGCATTCATTTAAATTTATTAAAAATATATATATAATTATATCAATAATTATACATGAATAATTTATCTATGAAATTAGAATAAACCATCAATAATAGAGGGATGGAGTTGGTAAAAAATCATACGTACAAAGATTCCAAATAACATTAAAAAAGAATTCTTTAAAATATTTAAATAAAATTAATTAATTATAGAAATATAAAATTATAGTAATAAACAAACAACAAAAGATTCCCAAACGTAATTGGTTACCTGGATGAGGAAAGTATTGATTTTTGGGGGATTCTATTAGCATATTTACATCAATATGATAAATATTTTTTATTATTAATTTTTAATAATTCTTAAATTATGAAATAATGTGGCACCAACTCTTATTTAATAATTATGTCACTTTCAGAAATTATTTCGCAAGTCTAACCATCTTACGTCAAATATAAGATAAAAATACGTTGAACACAACAAATATATATATAATTTATTTGTCATTCTCAATAATAAACTTACTTGTCATTGTTGTTACAGTTGCATTGACAAAAGTGGTGTTTTGTTAATTTATTTTTTAATAATTTCCACCGTTTCTAATGGATAACGACAACTTGTTTGAAAATGCTTTCATTATATTTCAATTAAAATATTTTATAAAATAATTTTAACATTATAAGTTAAATAAAAAAAGAAAAAGTTAAACGGCTAGTTAACAAGAAAAGATAGAGGTGGGCTCATTGGGGCCCAATTTAATAAGGCGATGGTTTAAAGGGCCCAAAGAATTATGGGCTTTTATAAATACGCGTTGTTTAGTTATAGTAATTATCAACATGTACTTGCTCCACTACTGCCTAAGTTAAAATTAAAAAGAAACCCTCACTAGAATTGAATTTTGCGTTTTAGGTTAATTGAAATTGAATTTGAATCAGGGTTGTGATAATTGTAATGAGTGCTGCAGTTTTTTATCCTAACGTGCAACTTTGTTGTGATAATTGTTGTTTGAGCAAGTCCTGTTAATGATGAGTTTGGATTGGAGGCCTAGTAGTGGCCATTTTTCCTTTGGAGAATGTTGATATGTTATAGAAGTGTTTATTGAAGTGTCTTTCTATTTGAGATTTGATAGTGTTGTGCCGAAATGCTGCCGAATTTTTTTCAATAAATTCAATATGTAGAATAGTACACTTACCTTTATATATATATATATATATATATATATATATATATATATATATATATATATATATATATATATAAAGGTAAGTGTACTATTCACCTTTAATATTGCAAGATTTTAGTAAAGCTATAGATGATTGGGAAATACCTAAAGTGGATAAAGAACAAATTTATAAGATTAGTAAATTTCCTTTATGGAACACAGATTATGTTATTAAAACTGAAGAACGTGATTTTCAATTAAGCAAACCTTTTGAACGAATCACTCTTCTTTCATCTAAGACATTACAGCAACATAAAAATAAAAAGTATAAATATATTCATATAGGATTAATACAAGTAGGTATAAAACCTTTAACTAGAGAAGGATTAAACACTAGTATATTAGCAGTAGTAAGAGATGCTAGATTTTTAAATTTTCAAGATTCTTTATTAGGATCTGTTGAAACAAGCTTAAGTGAAGGACCAATCTCATTTGAGGTTTATCCAGATATGACTGTTTCTTTAAATGATCTTAATATTCTAGAAAGTATAATTTTAGAAGTTAAAACTCATAATTATAAAATGAAGCAAGGATCTATTCCAATTGCTTTAATCTATAAAATCCATTATAAAGCTATGAATTCAGCTTTTAGTACTAAATATAAATTACAACCAAAAATTGGAGAAACTAAGTTTCTTCAGACTGATTTGGCTAAAACCAACACCGTTATACCTAAAACCATCCAATGGAAGGATATCACCTTACCAGAGGAATGGATTTTGGAAGGGATTGTCCCTCCCCCAGAACCAGAACCTGTTAAACCAAATGTCAATTTACAAAAAATTGAACAATTTGAAGATGGTAAAGTAACTTTAAAATTCAATAGGAGTCAAAGTTCTAGGTATACAGGATCAACATCTTCTGAGATTATAGATGATGATAAGCCGAAAATACCTTCAGTAATTTATGCAAGATATAAAGAAAATGAACCTAGTAAAGAAGAATTCTATCATCACGATAAACGTAAACACCATAAAAAATCTAAGATTAAAAAACCATACAAAAAGACTAATAAAATTTCATATAAAGACTTAACTTGTTTTAAATGTGGTAAGAAAGGACATACATCTAAATTTTGCAAGTTCAATAAAAAATTGCATGAATTAAACTTAGAAGATGATGTGATAAATAAAATTCATGAATTGTATCTTACTTCTGATACATCAGATTCTGAGATACAAGAAAGTGAAAATCAGATTGATGAACTAGGTTCAACAACCAGTTCCTCAGAAAAATCAATAAATATGTTAACTAAAGATCAGAGTACACTTTTAGAAGTAGTAAATAACCTAACAGATAATGATCTTAAAAGTCAACTTCTTAAAAAATTAATTACAAGTTTTGAAGAAGATAAAGAAGTAAAAATTATCACACCTAAAATTCAGACTAATACTTATGATTTAACTACTATATTAAATAAGAATAAAAAACTAGAAACAAAAATATCATTAGAAGATCTATATAAAGAAGTTAGAATTTTAAAACATGAAGTAAAAGAATTAAAACATCAAGCACAAGTACATGATGCCAAAATAAAACATTTAGAAACTCAATTGATATCTAGTTCCTCTTCGGATGAACCAGATGATAAAATAACAGATGGAATAAATGAGCTAAATGAAAATGAAAACATAAATCCACATTTTCTCTTTCTTTTACAAGAAATAACATCTAGAAAGTATTTAGTAAAATTAAATTTACAAATTTCACATGATTTTATAATAAATGGTATAGCTTTATTTGATACAGGAGCAGATTTAAATTGTATAAAATCTGATTTAATTCCACATAGATTTTGGTCAGAAACACATGAAAAACTGACTACCGCTAATAAATCTAAATTAGAAATTCTTGGTAAAGTTGAAGCAGATATTATAAATAATGGATTAGAAATTAAAACAATATTCTTACTTTCACCACAGATAAATTATATGGTAATATTAGGAACACCATTCATTAACCTAATTACACCATATTCGGTAAAAGAAGATTGCATTAAATTCAAGGTAAAAGGAAGTAGAGCTAGGTTAGAATTTACTGAAAAACCTAGGAGAAAAAACTTAAATTTATTAAGAGCCCATTCTATTAAAACATTGGAAATCAATTCTTTAATAAAATCTAAAGAAGAAGACTTAAATCATTTAAGAAATTATACATATCTTCAAAGAATTAAAAAGCAACTAGAAGATAAAGATATTCAAATTAGAATTGATAAATTAAAGGCATTTATGGAAAATAGACTATGTGCAGATCACCCACATGCATTTTGGGATCGTAAACAGCACATTGTAGATTTGCCCTATGAAAAGGACTTTGATGAAAAGTCTATTACAACTAAAGCTCGGCCCATTCAAATGAGCCCTGAGCTCATAGACCATTGTAAAAGAGAAATTCAGGATTTAGAAAATAAAAAATTAATTAGTAAATCTAGAAGCCCGTGGTCTTGTGCAGCTTTTTATGTTAATAAAAATGCTGAGATAGAACGAGGAGTCCCTAGATTAGTAATTAATTATAAACCACTAAATACAGCCTTAAAATGGATAAGGTATCCATTACCCAATAAGAAGGATTTATTAAAACAATTATATCAGGCAAATATTTTTAGTAAATTTGATATGAAATCTGGTTATTGGCAGATCCAGATTCATCCTAATGATAGATATAAAACAGCATTTACAGTTCCTTTTGGTCAATATGAATGGAATGTAATGCCTTTTGGACTAAAAAATGCTCCTTCTGAGTTTCAGAGGATCATGAATGATATATTTAATCCCCATAGTGAATTTTGTATAGTATATATTGATGATGTTCTCGTTTTTAGTAGAACATTAGAAGAACATTTTAAACACTTAAAAACATTTTGCATGGTAATTGAAATGAATGGATTAGCATTAAGTAAAACTAAAATGGACTTATTTAAAACTAAAGTTAGGTTTTTGGGTCATTACATAGAACAGGGTATTATCCAGCCCATAGAACGAGCTATGGTTTTTGGCACTAAATTCCCTGATGAATTAACTAATAAAACCCAACTTCAACGTTTTCTTGGATGTTTAAACTATGTTATAGATTTTTATCCAAACCTCAATTGCATGATAAAACCCTTACATGATAGGCTTAAGAAAGATGCTGGCCCATGGACAACCCAGCATACACAGTTAGTACGAAAGATAAAAGCCTTAGTCAAAGAAATTCCATATCTTTATATCCCTCATCCAACAGCATTCAAAATAGTTGAAACTGATGCTTCAGATGTTGGATATGGTGGTATTTTAAAACAAGTAATTAATGGTAAAGAACGAATTATTCAGTATACATCTGGTCATTGGAACCAAACTCAAATAAATTATTCTACTATTAAAAAGGAAATTTTAAGTATAGTAATTTGCATCAATAAATTCCAATCTGATTTATTAAATCAAAAATTTTTACTTCGTATTGATTGTAAATCTGCAAAAGATGTTTTACAAAAAGATGTAAAAAATCTGGCTTCTAAACAAATTTTTGCAAGATGGCAAGCTTTACTTAGTATATTTGAATTTGATATTGAATTTATTAAAGGAGATAAAAACAACATTCCAGACTTTCTGACTCGCGAATTCTTACAGAACGATGGGCAGGAAAAAGGATAAGGGCAAAGCCCCTAAAGAAGAACCTGAATCACCCACTAAAGCTCTCTCTGAGCATTCAGAAGATTCACCTAAAACCCTAAACACTAAACTTTCTCCAGATCTTAAAAAATGGATTGAACAGCTAAGTCAATCTCCAGAAGTGTTTAAGGCGTTACAAAGTATAGCGTCCTCTTCCACAGAGGCGCCAGGTATGTCTTCTACACCTAAAGCGATCGTACCCGTTCATGGTACGGCTAGTCTGTCTCAAACGGTAGGCAGTAAAGACTTATCAAATCCGTTGATGGCTGTGGATTTGCCAAAAATCCAGTATACGCAAGGTATACATAAATGGTTTCTTAAAACTATTTTTCATTATGAAATTGAAATAGAAGATGGATATAATAACACTAATCCTTGGTCTGTTTTAAAACAGTACTACCCTGAGGATTGGTACTTTGCTCCAACTGATCTTTCAAAACCCCAAGAATATTATCATAATATTCTCTTGGATACTGGATCTGTAAAAATTAAACATAATTATGATTCAAAAAATAAATCTGTTATTTTATATTCTTCACTTAAAATCCAACGGATTCTTCATCCCAAGGACTGGCCTAAACCCTCTCTTTCTACCCCTGTACAATTTAAAGTTTTATATAAACATGTCCACAGTACTGTGTACAATTATTTTGATTATCGTGATGCATGGGACAGAGTTTTTGCTATTCAAAATCCCACTGCTACGCATTCATGGTTAATCTATTTTGACACATCCTTTCGTACTGATTGTAAAGTGCCTAACTGGTTTAAAAAATGGTGGGAAACTAGGGGAATTTCCAATGAAATTATCCCTCCTCCAATCCAGGCATTATATCAGTATTTTAAAGCCCATTATAAACCCAATCCTGCAGAAGCCCATATTCCTTCCCTTATGTATTATTGTATGGCCTTCTTCACACCCTGGGTATATCAATGGTATTTGGACACTCAGTATGCCGTAGGAACATACCAGATTCCTATGTTGGTAAAAAGACACAAGATTAAATGGTGGGGATCTTTCAAGAACTCTACCACGGAACTTAAAATTGATCTCTGGATACGTGATAAATTAAAACAGGTTTCTCCATTAACCTATGCAACCACTCTTGCACTAAAGGATCAACCAACTTTCGGAATCCAAAAAGCACAATGCCAAGCAAGGTTAGCTGCTGCTAAAACTCCAGATGAGTATAGAAGAATCTGCCAAGAAATGCTTCAGCATCTCTCAACAGATTCTGATTCTCCAGTAAAACCCTCATCAAGTAAAAAGCAGGCAGACTGTTCCAGTAAAATATCTAAATCAAACAAACAGAAGTGGGCTGACATGGCTTCCTCTTCCTCATCAACATCATTCCCATTATCCTCCAACGAAGATAGTAATGATGAAGTTTTTGAATCCATTACAGTCAAAAGTAAAGCTGAAAAGGCAAAAGAAAAATTAAAACAAAAAAGCAAAGCAAAGAAAAAAGAAAAGAAAAAGAAGGACACATCGTCCTCATCTGAGTAAAAGGCAGGTGAAACCTTATTTCACCATCATTCAATAGTAAAATCACTGTTTCTACAGGAAAAGCCAACGCATCATCCACAGTAAAGATTCGATGGCAGACCAACAACTATTCATCCACAGTAAAGGTCAACACTGTTCAAGATTCGGTGGCAGACCAAGCACTGTTCATAAATAGTAAAAGTAGAATAGTAAAGATTCTTTTCTATGTTATTTAAAGAGAGCCTATCCTCTTGTGAAGGCATAAGCTTGCATACCTAAATATTCTAAACTCTCTCATCCTCTCTCCCAAGAGTTCTTTGTAAGCATTCAACGTTCGAAGTCTGGATTGTAAACTTTTACTTGTAAGTTTAAATTTGAATTTCATATTTAAATAAAGTTATTTATTTAAATTTATAAATTGCTACTACTAAGCCCTGTTAAAGGCTTCCTTCTTTTCTCCCTCCACACTCTGACTTAGTTCTGGGGATCCCAGGCTAAGGTTGCAGGAACCCTCAACCTTAATTAAAATATCATTAATTAAAATTGGTTGAGTTAATTGATAAATATTATTTTGTATAAGTATGCTCTGTGGTTGCACCTCTGTGTGATCTTCCACATCAGAAATATTGTTCTTAATTGTTCATAAACATATACTGTTCATTAACTGTTCAGATTAAATTGGATACTGTTCATCTTTAAACAATTACTGTTCAAATTAAAATTCTTTGGTATATCAGCTGGAAACACATAACCTCCTGGTGTTTATCATTGCACTTGGTAAACAAGGGAAACTTTGTGCTACAACGCTACGTACCATATGAATTATATTCATATGGTACGTAGCCTTGTAGCACAAAGTTTCCCTTGTTTACCAAGTGCAATGATAAACACCAGGAGGTTATGTGTTTCCAGCTGATATACCAAAGAATTTTAATTTGAACAGTAATTGTTTAAAGATGAACAGTATCCAATTTAATCTGAACAGTTAATGAACAGTATATGTTTATGAACAATTAAGAACAATATTTCTGATGTGGAAGATCACACAGAGGTGCAACCACAGAGCATATTATCCAAATTAATATTGAATATATCAACTAAAATAGATCTATTATTTAAATCAATTAATATTTCAAAAATATTTAAATTAATATTATATATTGTAATTAAAATATTATTTTCTCTTAGATTTACAAAAACATGAATATAATTCATATGGTACGTAGCGTTGTAGCACAAAGTTTCCCTTGTTTACCAAGTGCAATGATAAACACCAGGAGGTTATGTGTTTCCAGCTGATATACCAAAGAATTTTAATTTGAACAGTAATTGTTTAAAGATGAACAGTATCCAATTTAATCTGAACAGTTAATGAACAGTATATGTTTATGAACAATTAAGAACAATATTTCTGATGTGGAAGATCACACAGAGGTGCAACCACAGAGCATACTTATACAAAATAATATTTATCAATTAACTCAACCAATTTTAATTAATGATATTTTAATTAAGGTTGAGGGTTCCTGCAACCTTAGCCTGGGATCCCCAGAACTAAGTCAGAGTGTGGAGGGAGAAAAGAAGGAAGCCTTTAACAGGGCTTAGTAGTAGCAATTTATAAATTTAAATAAATAACTTTATTTAAATATGAAATTCAAATTTAAACTTACAAGTAAAAGTTTACAATCCAGACTTCGAACGTTGAATGCTTACAAAGAACTCTTGGGAGAGAGGATGAGAGAGTTTAGAATATTTAGGTATGCAAGCTTATTCCTTCACAAGAGGATAGGCTCTCTTTAAATAACATAGAAAAGAATCTTTACTATTCTACTTTTACTATTTATGAACAGTGCTTGGTCTGCCACCGAATCTTGAACAGTGTTGACCTTTACTGTGGATGAATAGTTGTTGGTCTGCCATCGAATCTTTACTGTGGATGATGCGTTGGCTTTTCCTGTAGAAACAGTGATTTTACTATTGAATGATGGTGAAATAAGGTTTCACCTGCCTTTTACTCAGATGAGGACGATGTGTCCTTCTTTTTCTTTTCTTTTTTCTTTGCTTTGCTTTTTTGTTTTAATTTTTCTTTTGCCTTTTCAGCTTTACTTTTGACTGTAATGGATTCAAAAACTTCATCATTACTATCTTCGTTGGAGGATAATGGGAATGATGTTGATGAGGAAGAGGAAGCCATGTCAGCCCACTTCTGTTTGTTTGATTTAGATATTTTACTGGAACAGTCTGCCTGCTTTTTACTTGATGAGGGTTTTACTGGAGAATCAGAATCTGTTGAGAGATGCTGAAGCATTTCTTGGCAGATTCTTCTATACTCATCTGGAGTTTTAGCAGCAGCTAACCTTGCTTGGCATTGTGCTTTTTGGATTCCGAAAGTTGGTTGATCCTTTAGTGCAAGAGTGGTTGCATAGGTTAATGGAGAAACCTGTTTTAATTTATCACGTATCCAGAGATCAATTTTAAGTTCCGTGGTAGAGTTCTTGAAAGATCCCCACCATTTAATCTTGTGTCTTTTTACCAACATAGGAATCTGGTATGTTCCTACGGCATACTGAGTGTCCAAATACCATTGATATACCCAGGGTGTGAAGAAGGCCATACAATAATACATAAGGGAAGGAATATGGGCTTCTGCAGGATTGGGTTTATAATGGGCTTTAAAATACTGATATAATGCCTGGATTGGAGGAGGGATAATTTCATTGGAAATTCCCCTAGTTTCCCACCATTTTTTAAACCAGTTAGGCACTTTACAATCAGTACGAAAGGATGTGTCAAAATAGATTAACCATGAATGCGTAGCAGTGGGATTTTGAATAGCAAAAACTCTGTCCCATGCATCACGATAATCAAAATAATTGTACACAGTACTGTGGACATGTTTATATAAAACTTTAAATTGTACAGGGGTAGAAAGAGAGGGTTTAGGCCAGTCCTTGGGATGAAGAATCCGTTGGATTTTAAGTGAAGAATATAAAATAACAGATTTATTTTTTGAATCATAATTATGTTTAATTTTTACAGATCCAGTATCCAAGAGAATATTATGATAATATTCTTGGGGTTTTGAAAGATCAGTTGGAGCAAAGTACCAATCCTCAGGGTAGTACTGTTTTAAAACAGACCAAGGATTAGTGTTATTATATCCATCTTCTATTTCAATTTCATAATGAAAAATAGTTTTAAGAAACCATTTATGTATACCTTGCGTATACTGGATTTTTGGCAAATCCACAGCCATCAACGGATTTGATAAGTCTTTACTGCCTACCGTTTGAGACAGACTAGCCGTACCATGAACGGGTACGATCGCTTTAGGTGTAGAAGACATACCTGGCGCCTCTGTGGAAGAGGACGCTATACTTTGTAACGCCTTAAACACTTCTGGAGATTGACTTAGCTGTTCAATCCATTTTTTAAGATCTGGAGAAAGTTTAGTGTTTAGGGTTTTAGGTGAATCTTCTGAATGCTCAGAGAGAGCTTTAGTGGGTGATTCAGGTTCTTCTTTAGGGGCTTTGCCCTTATCCTTTTTCCTGCCCATCGTTCTGTAAGAATTCGCGAGTCAGAAAGTCTGGAATGTTGTTTTTATCTCCTTTAATAAATTCAATATCAAATTGGTATCAGAGCCAAACGATTTAAGTATTGGTTACTATCACCCAATAAAGTATCGATTGTTTACTATATTAATGAAGCTTTTAGCTTTGCCCACTGAGCCGATTCCATATGAACCCGTTGTAAGACCCATTTGTTGAGATTTGTTGGGCAGTGAAGGGTATAACCGGAGGGCATAATCGGGTAGCTTCTAAGATTCTTTAATATATTATACAATGGATCCTTTATTGTGTCGATCTGTAAGTAATGTTAAGTCGGATGATTCTGATTCCTCAGAAATAAAAAGAATAATAAATAGAAATGAATTAATATTGCAAGATTTTAGTAAAGCTATAGATGATTGGGAAATACCTAAAGTGGATAAAGAACAAATTTATAAGATTAGTAAATTTCCTTTATGGAACACAGATTATGTTATTAAAACTGAAGAACGTGATTTTCAATTAAGCAAACCTTTTGAACGAATCACTCTTCTTTCATCTAAGACATTACAGCAACATAAAAATAAAAAGTATAAATATATTCATATAGGATTAATACAAGTAGGTATAAAACCTTTAACTAGAGAAGGATTAAACACTAGTATATTAGCAGTAGTAAGAGATGCTAGATTTTTAAATTTTCAAGATTCTTTATTAGGATCTGTTGAAACAAGCTTAAGTGAAGGACCAATCTCATTTGAGGTTTATCCAGATATGACTGTTTCTTTAAATGATCTTAATATTCTAGAAAGTATAATTTTAGAAGTTAAAACTCATAATTATAAAATGAAGCAAGGATCTATTCCAATTGCTTTAATCTATAAAATCCATTATAAAGCTATGAATTCAGCTTTTAGTACTAAATATAAATTACAACCAAAAATTGGAGAAACTAAGTTTCTTCAGACTGATTTGGCTAAAACCAACACCGTTATACCTAAAACCATCCAATGGAAGGATATCACCTTACCAGAGGAATGGATTTTGGAAGGGATTGTCCCTCCCCCAGAACCAGAACCTGTTAAACCAAATGTCAATTTACAAAAAATTGAACAATTTGAAGATGGTAAAGTAACTTTAAAATTCAATAGGAGTCAAAGTTCTAGGTATACAGGATCAACATCTTCTGAGATTATAGATGATGATAAGCCGAAAATACCTTCAGTAATTTATGCAAGATATAAAGAAAATGAACCTAAACCAATTATTCAAACTTTAGTAAAACCTAGGTATTCTACTTCAGATATACCTGCATCTAGTCAATCATTTAAAATGAAAGGAGTTGATTATAGTAATTCAGTCCCTCAAGCAGTTTATAACTCTGTTGACAATTATTTAAATCAACAATCTAATTTAGTAAACACTTCACCAGAGTCACCAACAGCTTCAGCCATCACTGAAAATGTTAGTGAATTAAATAGAGAACTAAATGTTTTAACTAAAGATGAAATTAATAAAGATTTGGTAAAAGAAATAACAAAAACAAAGAATTTAATGAAGTTTAATAAAATATTAAAAACTCATAATTTTGAAGATTTAAAACAGGAATATGTTGAATATCAATTTCAAACTCAGACTAGAATTAGATTTTTAGACTGGTTCTCATTAATTAAAAATAATTCAACTAAAAGTCTTAACCCAATAACAATTCGAGATAAGAGACCAGAATGGATAGTAAATGATAGGATAATCCAGAGTGATTTTCCTCCTAAAGCCATTAGTAAATTTAAATATCAAGATAATGATATTACTTGTGCACCATATAAAGTAGCTAGAGAAAATGATTCAGATAAAAAATTAATTGAGCAAAATAATTTTAGTAATGCTAGTTTAATTTGTTTGAATACACAATTAAAAAAGATAGAACAACTACTTCAAGATAAACCCATAGTACTTGAACAATCTAAAGGTAAAGAGTTAGTAAAGTCACATATGTTTAAACCTTTTCAGGTATCTAAAACTAGTCAAAAGGAATTAAATTCACAATTTATAGGAACTTTAAAACAACAGCTTAGTCAACTTGAGGCAAGTTCGGGATCTACTCCCCAAATAGTTCAGGATTCTACTAATGCTTCTAGAAATATAAATCTTTTAGAAGAAACTTCTAGCTCTGAAGATAGTAAACCTGACTCAGATAATGTTCAACAATTTGTAAATAATATAACCCATAGGGAAATAGTCTCTAAGGCCCCAGACTTAGGATTAATTGATAAACCTCCATACATATCCCAAGTTCATTATAATGCTAATACATTATATGAATGGAATATTGATGGATTATCTGAATATAAAATCTTAAGTATTTTGCAACAAATGACCATGGCTGCAAATGCTTATAAAACCCAGTCACCTATATCTGATAAAGCCGTTGCTGAAATCCTCATTGCAGGATTTACAGGACAATTAAAGGGATGGTGGGATTACCATCTCACTGAAAAAGATCAATTAGATATTTTAAATGCAGTTCAAGTAAATGACCAGGATCAACCTTTATTTGATGAAAATGGTGAACCTATTCAAGATGCAGTTGCAACCTTAATATTAACCATTTCATTACATTTTATAGGCGATCCATCACATATAAAAGATAAAAATGCTGAACTTTTAAGTAATTTAAAATGTAAACACTTAGGTCAATTTCAATTATATAAAACCACTTTTCTTACACGATTAATGTTAAGAGAAGATTCTAATCAAGCTTTTTGGAAAGAAAAATTCTTAGCTGGTTTACCCTATTTTTTAGGAGAAAGAGTTAGGAATTATATTAAACACCAACATGGTAACCCAATTCCATATAATAAATTAACTTATGGCCAATTAATAAGTATAATTCAAAAAGAAGGATTACAAATTTGTCAAGATTTAAAACTCCAAAAGACTTTAAAATATGAGTTAAAAAAGACTAAACAAGAATTAGGAAGTTTTTGTAAACAATTTGACTATAATATAACCCCTACTCAACAATGTAGTGGTCAATGCTCTAAACCCACAAGCTATAAAAAACACTATAAAAAACACTATAGGTCTAAACCTAGTAAAGAAGAATTCTATCATCACGATAAACGTAAACACCATAAAAAATCTAAGATTAAAAAACCATACAAAAAGACTAATAAAATTTCATATAAAGACTTAACTTGTTTTAAATGTGGTAAGAAAGGACATACATCTAAATTTTGCAAGTTCAATAAAAAATTGCATGAATTAAACTTAGAAGATGATGTGATAAATAAAATTCATGAATTGTATCTTACTTCTGATACATCAGATTCTGAGATACAAGAAAGTGAAAATCAGATTGATGAACTAGGTTCAACAACCAGTTCCTCAGAAAAATCAATAAATATGTTAACTAAAGATCAGAGTACACTTTTAGAAGTAGTAAATAACCTAACAGATAATGATCTTAAAAGTCAACTTCTTAAAAAATTAATTACAAGTTTTGAAGAAGATAAAGAAGTAAAAATTATCACACCTAAAATTCAGACTAATACTTATGATTTAACTACTATATTAAATAAGAATAAAAAACTAGAAACAAAAATATCATTAGAAGATCTATATAAAGAAGTTAGAATTTTAAAACATGAAGTAAAAGAATTAAAACATCAAGCACAAGTACATGATGCCAAAATAAAACATTTAGAAACTCAATTGATATCTAGTTCCTCTTCGGATGAACCAGATGATAAAATAACAGATGGAATAAATGAGCTAAATGAAAATGAAAACATAAATCCACATTTTCTCTTTCTTTTACAAGAAATAACATCTAGAAAGTATTTAGTAAAATTAAATTTACAAATTTCACATGATTTTATAATAAATGGTATAGCTTTATTTGATACAGGAGCAGATTTAAATTGTATAAAATCTGATTTAATTCCACATAGATTTTGGTCAGAAACACATGAAAAACTGACTACCGCTAATAAATCTAAATTAGAAATTCTTGGTAAAGTTGAAGCAGATATTATAAATAATGGATTAGAAATTAAAACAATATTCTTACTTTCACCACAGATAAATTATATGGTAATATTAGGAACACCATTCATTAACCTAATTACACCATATTCGGTAAAAGAAGATTGCATTAAATTCAAGGTAAAAGGAAGTAGAGCTAGGTTAGAATTTACTGAAAAACCTAGGAGAAAAAACTTAAATTTATTAAGAGCCCATTCTATTAAAACATTGGAAATCAATTCTTTAATAAAATCTAAAGAAGAAGACTTAAAACATTTAAGAAATTATACATATCTTCAAAGAATTAAAAAGCAACTAGAAGATAAAGATATTCAAATTAGAATTGATAAATTAAAGGCATTTATGGAAAATAGACTATGTGCAGATCACCCACATGCATTTTGGGATCGTAAACAGCACATTGTAGATTTGCCCTATGAAAAGGACTTTGATGAAAAGTCTATTACAACTAAAGCTCGGCCCATTCAAATGAGCCCTGAGCTCATAGACCATTGTAAAAGAGAAATTCAGGATTTAGAAAATAAAAAATTAATTAGTAAATCTAGAAGCCCGTGGTCTTGTGCAGCTTTTTATGTTAATAAAAATGCTGAGATAGAACGAGGAGTCCCTAGATTAGTAATTAATTATAAACCACTAAATACAGCCTTAAAATGGATAAGGTATCCATTACCCAATAAGAAGGATTTATTAAAACAATTATATCAGGCAAATATTTTTAGTAAATTTGATATGAAATCTGGTTATTGGCAGATCCAGATTCATCCTAATGATAGATATAAAACAACATTTACAGTTCCTTTTGGTCAATATGAATGGAATGTAATGCCTTTTGGACTAAAAAATGCTCCTTCTGAGTTTCAGAGGATCATGAATGATATATTTAATCCCCATAGTGAATTTTGTATAGTATATATTGATGATGTTCTCGTTTTTAGTAGAACATTAGAAGAACATTTTAAACACTTAAAAACATTTTGCATGGTAATTGAAATGAATGGATTAGCATTAAGTAAAACTAAAATGGACTTATTTAAAACTAAAGTTAGGTTTTTGGGTCATTACATAGAACAGGGTATTATCCAGCCCATAGAACGAGCTATGGTTTTTGGCACTAAATTCCCTGATGAATTAACTAATAAAACCCAACTTCAACGTTTTCTTGGATGTTTAAACTATGTTATAGATTTTTATCCAAACCTCAATTGCATGATAAAACCCTTACATGATAGGCTTAAGAAAGATGCTGGCCCATGGACAACCCAGCATACACAGTTAGTACGAAAGATAAAAGCCTTAGTCAAAGAAATTCCATATCTTTATATCCCTCATCCAACAGCATTCAAAATAGTTGAAACTGATGCTTCAGATGTTGGATATGGTGGTATTTTAAAACAAGTAATTAATGGTAAAGAACGAATTATTCAGTATACATCTGGTCATTGGAACCAAACTCAAATAAATTATTCTACTATTAAAAAGGAAATTTTAAGTATAGTAATTTGCATCAATAAATTCCAATCTGATTTATTAAATCAAAAATTTTTACTTCGTATTGATTGTAAATCTGCAAAAGATGTTTTACAAAAAGATGTAAAAAATCTGGCTTCTAAACAAATTTTTGCAAGATGGCAAGCTTTACTTAGTATATTTGAATTTGATATTGAATTTATTAAAGGAGATAAAAACAACATTCCAGACTTTCTGACTCGCGAATTCTTACAGAACGATGGGCAGGAAAAAGGATAAGGGCAAAGCCCCTAAAGAAGAACCTGAATCACCCACTAAAGCTCTCTCTGAGCATTCAGAAGATTCACCTAAAACCCTAAACACTAAACTTTCTCCAGATCTTAAAAAATGGATTGAACAGCTAAGTCAATCTCCAGAAGTGTTTAAGGCGTTACAAAGTATAGCGTCCTCTTCCACAGAGGCGCCAGGTATGTCTTCTACACCTAAAGCGATCGTACCCGTTCATGGTACGGCTAGTCTGTCTCAAACGGTAGGCAGTAAAGACTTATCAAATCCGTTGATGGCTGTGGATTTGCCAAAAATCCAGTATACGCAAGGTATACATAAATGGTTTCTTAAAACTATTTTTCATTATGAAATTGAAATAGAAGATGGATATAATAACACTAATCCTTGGTCTGTTTTAAAACAGTACTACCCTGAGGATTGGTACTTTGCTCCAACTGATCTTTCAAAACCCCAAGAATATTATCATAATATTCTCTTGGATACTGGATCTGTAAAAATTAAACATAATTATGATTCAAAAAATAAATCTGTTATTTTATATTCTTCACTTAAAATCCAACGGATTCTTCATCCCAAGGACTGGCCTAAACCCTCTCTTTCTACCCCTGTACAATTTAAAGTTTTATATAAACATGTCCACAGTACTGTGTACAATTATTTTGATTATCGTGATGCATGGGACAGAGTTTTTGCTATTCAAAATCCCACTGCTACGCATTCATGGTTAATCTATTTTGACACATCCTTTCGTACTGATTGTAAAGTGCCTAACTGGTTTAAAAAATGGTGGGAAACTAGGGGAATTTCCAATGAAATTATCCCTCCTCCAATCCAGGCATTATATCAGTATTTTAAAGCCCATTATAAACCCAATCCTGCAGAAGCCCATATTCCTTCCCTTATGTATTATTGTATGGCCTTCTTCACACCCTGGGTATATCAATGGTATTTGGACACTCAGTATGCCGTAGGAACATACCAGATTCCTATGTTGGTAAAAAGACACAAGATTAAATGGTGGGGATCTTTCAAGAACTCTACCACGGAACTTAAAATTGATCTCTGGATACGTGATAAATTAAAACAGGTTTCTCCATTAACCTATGCAACCACTCTTGCACTAAAGGATCAACCAACTTTCGGAATCCAAAAAGCACAATGCCAAGCAAGGTTAGCTGCTGCTAAAACTCCAGATGAGTATAGAAGAATCTGCCAAGAAATGCTTCAGCATCTCTCAACAGATTCTGATTCTCCAGTAAAACCCTCATCAAGTAAAAAGCAGGCAGACTGTTCCAGTAAAATATCTAAATCAAACAAACAGAAGTGGGCTGACATGGCTTCCTCTTCCTCATCAACATCATTCCCATTATCCTCCAACGAAGATAGTAATGATGAAGTTTTTGAATCCATTACAGTCAAAAGTAAAGCTGAAAAGGCAAAAGAAAAATTAAAACAAAAAAGCAAAGCAAAGAAAAAAGAAAAGAAAAAGAAGGACACATCGTCCTCATCTGAGTAAAAGGCAGGTGAAACCTTATTTCACCATCATTCAATAGTAAAATCACTGTTTCTACAGGAAAAGCCAACGCATCATCCACAGTAAAGATTCGATGGCAGACCAACAACTATTCATCCACAGTAAAGGTCAACACTGTTCAAGATTCGGTGGCAGACCAAGCACTGTTCATAAATAGTAAAAGTAGAATAGTAAAGATTCTTTTCTATGTTATTTAAAGAGAGCCTATCCTCTTGTGAAGGCATAAGCTTGCATACCTAAATATTCTAAACTCTCTCATCCTCTCTCCCAAGAGTTCTTTGTAAGCATTCAACGTTCGAAGTCTGGATTGTAAACTTTTACTTGTAAGTTTAAATTTGAATTTCATATTTAAATAAAGTTATTTATTTAAATTTATAAATTGCTACTACTAAGCCCTGTTAAAGGCTTCCTTCTCTTCTCCCTCCACACTCTGACTTAGTTCTGGGGATCCCAGGCTAAGGTTGCAGGAACCCTCAACCTTAATTAAAATATCATTAATTAAAATTGGTTGAGTTAATTGATAAATATTATTTTGTATAAGTATGCTCTGTGGTTGCACCTCTGTGTGATCTTCCACATCAGAAATATTGTTCTTAATTGTTCATAAACATATACTGTTCATTAACTGTTCAGATTAAATTGGATACTGTTCATCTTTAAACAATTACTGTTCAAATTAAAATTCTTTGGTATATCAGCTGGAAACACATAACCTCCTGGTGTTTATCATTGCACTTGGTAAACAAGGGAAACTTTGTGCTACAACGCTACGTACCATATGAATTATATTCATGTTTTTGTAAATCTAAGAGAAAATAATATTTTAATTACAATATATAATATTAATTTAAATATTTTTGAAATATTAATTGATTTAAATAATAGATCTATTTTAGTTGATATATTCAATATTAATTTGGATAATATAAATCATTTCTTGTTTGAAATATAATTGATACTTAAATCGGTCGATCTTGGTTAGAAATTGGTAAATATTAATTGATTTAAATAATAGATCTATTTTAGTTGATATGTTTAATATTAATTTGGATAATATAAGTCATTTCTTGTTTGAAACTTAAATTGATACTTAAATCGGTCGATCTTGGTTGGGAATTGGTATCAGAGCCAAACGATTTAAGTATTGGTTACTATCACCCAATAAAGTATCGATTGTTTACTATATTAATGAAGCTTTAGCTTTGCCCACTGAGCCGATTCCATATGAACCCGTTGTAAGACCCATTTGTTGAGATTTGTTGGGCAGTGAAGGGTATAACCGGAGGGCATAATCGGGTAGCTTCTAAGATTCTTTAATATATTATACAATGGATCCTTTATTGTGTCGATCTGTAAGTAATGTTAAGTCGGATGATTCTGATTCTTCAGAAATAAAAAGAATAATAAATAGAAATGAATTAATGTTGCAAAATACTTAATATGTTATATTCACTTAAACCATCTATGTTCCATTCATAAATAGTTGAAGCATTATATTTAAATTGATTTATGGTATTAGGTTTATCAATTATACCTAAATCTGGAGCTCTATTTACTATTTCCCTATGATGATTTATTGGATTTAATTCAAATTGTTTTACATCTTCTGATTCTGGTTCACTAAGTTCAGAATTAGAAGTTTCTTCTAAATTATTTATATTTCGTGATGCTTGAGGTGTGTCAAGAGCTACTGGTTGAGTAGTCGCTGAATACACTTCAAGTTTACTTAATTGATCTTTTAATATGTTGACAAATTCTTGTTTACTAGACTGTGAATTGTGATATGGTTTACAAACATGAGATTGAATTTTTTCTTTAATTAAGTTATACCAATCAAAGAATTTTATTTCATTTTGCCTATTTAGTCTATAATCTAAATATTCAGATTTTAATTCTTCAAAAGTATGAGTTTTTAGAATCTGCTTCATTTTAATTAAGTTTTTTATTTTAGATACTTCATTTAATAAATCTTTTTCAATATCTTTTTTAGTTAAAATATTGAGGTTTTTAGCAACTGAAGAAACATTTACTGTAGAGATCTTAAAATCATTTTTATCAGGAACAATTACTGTAGAAATCATCTTTTCATCAATAGCTTTATAATCATCCTTAGAAATTAATTCATTTCTATTAATAATCCTTTGAATTTTTGAAGATTCAAAAACATTCGATTTATGACTATTAATCGAGCTACATATAAAAGAATCCATTTTATAAGATAGCATAGATTTTAATGACAGTGGTCCGGTTATACTACACAGATCTAAGTCCGGTTATGATATCTCAAGAACTCGGCCAGGTTATACCCTTCAACTGCCCTACCAAACGGGTCTTACACACGGGTTCAAAATAGGCCACTTACTGTATCTGATATCTCAGATGGACCTTAGATGTATAGTTCAATGGAACCATATCAAGACAACCTATGATATATTATAAATCGGAGTCGTTATATGTATACCAATTAGCAGATCTAAATCGTCTGGCTCTGATACCAACAAAAGCTTATAGGACCGTTTAACAGATCTGAATCTTGTAAAAGGAATAATTTTTAGTGAAGTAAATGCTATGATGAAATGATTTCTAAAGATCAAACATTATACAAATTAATTTATTAAACAAATAAATTTATAACAAGTACTGTTCAAATTAAACTTAAGAAATAGTTACTGTTTATCGTTTTAGTATAAACAAACAGTTACTGTTTAAATCAAACATACAAGTTTACAATTTTCTGATGTGGAAGATCACACTAAGGTGCAACCACAGAGCATACTTATACAACATACAATTTTACGCAAGAACAATTTTATATGGTTTAGGGTTCCTGCAACCTTAACCTGGGATCCCCAGAATTAAGTCAGAATGTGGAGGGAGAAGAGAAGGATGCCTTCAACAGGGCATTTAATAAGTATCAATTTATAAATAAAATATAAAACTTTATTTAATTACAAAATATAAATACAAATTATAAATTATAATTTACAAATCTAAATTTAAACTAGGTTTTACTTACTTGAAAGCTCTAACCTTGAGTCCTTACAAAGAACGTTGAAAGGAAAGGAGAGAGTGTTTAGGTTTTAGGTTGATAAGTCCATAAACAAACTTATGCCTTCACATGGGGATAGGCTCCCATTATATAGAAAATTTAAGAATCTATACTATTTGCTTTTTACTGTTGATGAACAGTGACCTGTCTGCCACCGAATTTTTACTATTCACCTTTAACTGTGGATGAACAGTGACCTGTCTGCTACCGAATCTTTACTATTCACCTTTTACTGTGGATGAACAGTGGGTTGTCTGCCACCGAATCTTGACTTTTACTGTGCAAATAGTACTTGGCTTCTACTGTAGAAATAGTAGCTTGGCCTTTACTGTAGAGCATAGTGGTCGACTCTTCCTGTAGTTTGAACAGTACTCTGTCTGCCACTTAAACTTTTACAATTTTGAAGGAATAAGGTTCCTTCTGCCTTTTACAAGAAGATGAGGACGATAATGTGTCCTTCTTTTCTTTTTCTTTTTATTTTCACTTTTCTTTTCTTTTCATTCTTCTTTTGTAATAATGGAATATCATCATGAATTGCACTATCACCATGTGAAGCTGAAGGTGATGATGATAATATAATTTTATCTTTTTATGCAAAATATTATTGAGACCATTTGGGCCTATTTTATTGGGCTTGACTAATATACCTATAATATACCCAGGGCGAAAAGAATGGCCAGCCCTATTCTTCGAGGATGGGTTTTATAATGACCTTTACAATGGGCCAAGAAATGATACTGGTGGATCATCCTTTAACCATAAGGATACAAATGAGTTGAAAACCATTACAGTGTTTTACTAGTTAAATTGAATTGGATTTTTGGCAAATCCACAGCCATTAACGGATTTGATAGCTCTTTACTGTCTACCGTTTGAGACAGAGTAGCCGTATCATAAGCGGATACGATCGCGTTTAAGTTTAGAAGTCATACCTGCGTATCTTCCGCTGAAGAAGATACTATATCATATAATATCTTTAGAAGGATTTTAGTGGATTGAGGATAAGTATCAATCCATTGTTTAATATCGCTAGAGAGGGATATTTTAGTGGTAAGGGATTTAGTAATAACCTCAATTTGCTCTGAAAGAGCTTTAATGGGTGAGTGTTTACTCCCAGTAGCTTTCCTTCTTTCCATTGTCCTTGTAAGGCTGCAAGGAAGATTTAAAATAGGCAGAGCAAAATATAGGAAAGTAGTCAAAAATATGAATTTAAATTATGAAAATGATTTTAAGTATGATACGTGGCGTTGTTATACCAAAAAGACGACTAATTAAATAGTCCTTTGGACCAGTAGCCCGCACTTCTGGGTTTCCAGCCTATATATCAATACTGTTTACAAAAACAGTTACTGTTTAGATCGTACTTTTAAAAATAAGTACTGTTTATCAAACAAGTATATACTACGGAATTTTACTAGAAATACAAAAATACTGTATAATACAAAAATAATTTATTCGGATGAACTGGTTGTTGAATCTAATTCATCAATTTGATTTTTACTTTTTCTAAATTCAGATTCTGAATTATCTGAATCAATATACAGTTTATAGATTTTATTCAAAACTTCTTTTTCTAAATTTAATGCATTTAATTTTTGATTGAATTTACAAAAGTTAGACGTATGTCCCTTCTTACCACATGTATAACATGTCAAATCGTTATAAGAAGTTTTATGATATTTTCTTTTATTAGAATCAAGTTTGTCTTTTTGATAATATTTATCTTTATCATGTCGTTTATAATGTTTATTAGGTTTATGAGTTCTAGAACACTGACCATCACATCTTGGAGGAGATGTTATGTCATAATCAAATTGTTTACAATAAGATCCTAATTCTCTTTTAGTTTGTTGCATTTCATATTTTAAATTTCTTTGAAGTTTCAAATCATGACAGATTTGTAGACCTTCTTTATAAATTATACTAATTAATTGACCATATGTTAATTTATCGTAAGGTATAGGATTACCATGTTGCTGTTTAATAAAATTCCTAACTTTTTCCCCCAAAAAATAAGGTAATCCAGCCAAGAATTTTTCCTTCCAAAAGGATTGGCTTGAATCTTCCCTTAACATTAATCTGGTGAGAAAAGTGGTTTTATAGTCTTGAAAATCACCTAATGTTCTACATTTAAGATTACTTAGTAATTCCGCATTTTTATCTTTTATGTGAGATGGATCTCCTATAAAATGTAATGAAATAGTAAGAATTAAAGATGACACTGCATCTTGTATTACATCACCATTTTCATCATATATAGGTTGCTCATCTTCATCAATTTTAATTGAATTTAGAATGTCTTCATGTTGTTTTTCAGTGAGATGATAATCCCACCATCCTTTAAGTTGGCCGGTAAAGCCAGCAATTAAGATTTCTGCTATAGTTTTATCAGATATAATTGACTGAGTTTTATAAGCATTTGCAGCCATTGTCATTTGTTGCAAAATACTTAATATGTTATATTCACTTAAACCATCTATGTTCCATTCATAAATAGTTGAAGCATTATATTTAAATTGATTTATGGTATTAGGTTTATCAATTATACCTAAATCTGGAGCTCTATTTACTATTTCCCTATGATGATTTATTGGATTTAATTCAAATTGTTTTACATCTTCTGATTCTGGTTCACTAAGTTCAGAATTAGAAGTTTCTTCTAAATTATTTATATTTCGTGATGCTTGAGGTGTGTCAAGAGCTACTGGTTGAGTAGTCGCTGAATACACTTCAAGTTTACTTAATTGATCTTTTAATATGTTGACAAATTCTTCTTTATGAGACTGTGAAATGTGATATGGTTTAAAAACATGAGATTGAATTTTTTCTTTACCTTTTACACTTTCATTTACAATGGGTTTTTCATTTATTATTGGTTCTTCTTTGATTAAATTCGTCATACCTAATTTATTTTGTTTGAGTAAAAGTTTACAAAATTTAGTTGTGTGCCGTATTTTACCACAATGATAGCAAGTTAAGGGTTTTAATTTTTTAGATGAATTGTTCTTCAATTCTTTATTGCATTTACAAACTTTAGCAGTATGTCCTTGTTTACCACAAGTATAGCAAGTTAAATTTTTATACGATTTTTTAATTGATTTTTTCTTATATTTTCTATGCGATGTAGAGGTTTGTGTGTGATCATTTTTACAAATTAATTGTGATTCTAGACATGTTACTGGATTTACACCTTTATCAGATTGATTTTCTTTAATTAAGTTATACCAATCAAAGAATTTTATTTCATTTTGCCTATTTAGTTTATAGTCTAAATATTCAGATTTTAATTCTTCAAAAGTATAAGTTTTTAGAATCTGCTTCATTTTAATTAAGTTTTTAATTTTAGATACTTCTTCAAGTAATTCGTTTTCAATTTCTTCTTTACTAAGTAAATTTAATGTTCGGGGTATTTTATGTCTAGTTTCTATTTCATAATAAAACTTAGAATTTTTATAGAATTGTTCTTCGACTGTAGAAACATTTACTGTAGAAATCATCTTTTCATCAATAGCTTTAGAAATATCCTTAGAAATTAATTCATTTCCATTAATAATCCTTTGAAATTTTGAAGATTCAAAAACATCCCATTTAATACTATTAGCAGATCTACACAATAAAGGATCCATGTTCTAATACCAACAAGTTAGGGATCATCGCCTGGTTATACCCTTCACTGCCCAACAATCAACTCAAAACGGGACTTACAACGGGTTCAGTAGGCATACCCAAACCTTTCCACGGTATTTCATATTAAGTATTTTGCAACAAATGACAATGGCTGCAAATGCTTATAAAACTCAGTCAATTATATCTGATAAAACTATAGCAGAAATCTTAATTGCTGGCTTTACCGGCCAACTTAAAGGATGGTGGGATTATCATCTCACTGAAAAACAACATGAAGACATTCTAAATTCAATTAAAATTGATGAAGATGAGCAACCTATATATGATGAAAATGGTGATGTAATACAAGATGCAGTGTCATCTTTAATTCTTACTATTTCATTACATTTTATAGGAGATCCATCTCACATAAAAGATAAAAATGCGGAATTACTAAGTAATCTTAAATGTAGAACATTAGGTGATTTTCAAGACTATAAAACCACTTTTCTCACCAGATTAATGTTAAGGGAAGATTCAAGCCAATCCTTTTGGAAGGAAAAATTCTTGGCTGGATTACCTTATTTTTTGGGGGAAAAAGTTAGGAATTTTATTAAACAGCAACATGGTAATCCTATACCTTACGATAAATTAACATATGGTCAATTAATTAGTATAATTTATAAAGAAGGACTACAAATCTGTCATGATTTGAAACTTCAAAGAAATTTAAAATATGAAATGCAACAAACTAAAAGAGAATTAGGATCTTATTGTAAACAATTTGATTATGACATAACATCTCCTCCAAGATGTGATGGTCAGTGTTCTAGAACTCATAAACCTAATAAACATTATAAACGACATGATAAAGATAAATATTATCAAAAAGACAAACTTGATTCTAATAAAAGAAAATATCATAAAACTTCTTATAACGATTTGACATGTTATACATGTGGTAAGAAGGGACATACGTCTAACTTTTGTAAATTCAATCAAAAATTAAATGCATTAAATTTAGAAAAAGAAGTTTTGAATAAAATCTATAAACTGTATATTGATTCAGATAATTCAGAATCTGAATTTAGAAAAAGTAAAAATCAAATTGATGAATTAGATTCAACAACCAGTTCATCCGAATAAAATATTTTTGTATTATACAGTATTTTTGTATTTCTAGTAAAATTCCGTAGTATATACTTGTTTGATAAACAGTACTTATTTTTAAAAGTACGATCTAAACAGTAACTGTTTTTGTAAACAGTATTGATATATAGGCTGGAAACCCAGAAGTGCGGGCTACTGGTCCAAAGGACTATTTAATTAGTCGTCTTTTTGGTATAACAACGCCACGTATCATACTTAAAATCATTTTCATAATTTAAATTCATATTTTTGACTACTTTCCTATATTTTGCTCTGCCTATTTTAAATCTTCCTTGCAGCCTTACAAGGACAATGGAAAGAAGGAAAGCTACTGGGAGTAAACACTCACCCATTAAAGCTCTTTCAGAGCAAATTGAGGTTATTACTAAATCCCTTACCACTAAAATATCCCTCTCTAGCGATATTAAACAATGGATTGATACTTATCCTCAATCCACTAAAATCCTTCTAAAGATATTATATGATATAGTATCTTCTTCAGCGGAAGATACGCAGGTATGACTTCTAAACTTAAACGCGATCGTATCCGCTTATGATACGGCTACTCTGTCTCAAACGGTAGACAGTAAAGAGCTATCAAATCCGTTAATGGCTGTGGATTTGCCAAAAATCCAATTCAATTTAACTAGTAAAATACTGTAATGGTTTTCAACTCATTTGTATCCTTATGGTTAAAGGATGATCCACCAGTATCATTTCTTGGCCCATTGTAAAGGTCATTATAAAACCCATCCTCGAAGAATAGGGCTGGCCATTCTTTTCGCCCTGGGTATATTATAGGTATATTAGTCAAGCCCAATAAAATAGGCCCAAATGGTCTCAATAATATTTTGCATAAAAAGATAAAATTATATTATCATCATCACCTTCACCTTCACATGGCGATAGTGCAATTCATGATGATATTCCATTATTACAAAAGAAAAATGAAAAGAAAAGAAAAGTGAAAATAAAAAGAAAAGAAGGACACATTATCGTCCTCATCTTCTTGTAAAAGGCAGAAGGAACCTTATTCCTTCAAAATTGTAAAAGTTTAAGTGGCAGACAGAGTACTGTTCAAACTACAGGAAGAGTCGACCACTATGCTCTACAGTAAAGGCCAAGCTACTATTTCTACAGTAGAAGCCAAGTACTATTTGCACAGTAAAAGTCAAGATTCGGTGGCAGACAGGTCACTGTTCATCCACAGTAAAAGGTGAATAGTAAAGATTCCGTGGCAGACATGTCACTGTTCATCAACAGTAAAAAGGCAAACAGTAAAGATTCGGTGGCAGACCAAACATTGTTAACCTACAGTAAAAAGCAAATAGTATAGATTCTTTAAAATTTCTATATAAGAGAGCCTCTCCTCTTTGTGAAGGCATTGTCCAATTATAGGCAATCCTAAGCCCAAAAGCTTAGTTAGTAAACCCCTCTCCTCTCTTTCCAACGTCCACTGTAAGGATTCAAGGTTAGAGATTCTTTAAACTTTGTAAGTCTAATCTTTTAAATTTTGTATATGTCTTTCAATTTTGTAAATCAAATTTAATTTTTGTAATTAAATAAAGTTTTATATTTTCAATATAAATTGCTACTTCTTAAAGCCCTGTTAAAGGCTTCATTCTCTTCTCCCTCCACACTCTGACTTAGTTCTGGGGATCCCAGGCTAAGGATGCAGGAACCCTCAACCTTAATTAAAATATCATTGATTAAAATTGGTTGAGTTAATTGGTAAATAATACTTTGTATAAGTATGCTCTGTGGTTGCACTTTCGTGTGATCTTCCACATCAGAAATATTGCTTATATAAATGTTTGTATGATTGTTTGATTTAAACAGTAACTGTTTGTTCATATTAAAAACAATAAACAGTAACTATTTCTTAAGTTTAATTTGAACAGTACTTGTTATAAATTTATTTGTTTGATAAATTCATTTGTATAATGTTTGATCTTTAAAAATAATTTCATCATAGCATTTACTTCACTAAAAATTATTCCTTTTACAAGATTCAAATCTGTTAAACGGTCCTTATGTCTTTTGTTGGTATCAGAGCCTGGTTATACCCTTCACTGCCCAACAATCAACTCAAAACGGGACTTACAACGGGTTCAGTAGGCATACCCAAACCTTTCCACGGTATTTCAGTCGGCTTCCTCTATTATAATAGATTTACTATCAGTGTTAAATGTTCTGGCTCTGAGCCAGAACAGGTAAAGAGTTTTAGTACTTAATTTAGGACCGTTTAACAGATCTGAATCTTGTAAAAGGAATAGATTTTTAGTGAAGTAAATGCTATGATGAAATGATTTAATATTCCTATTTTAAAGATCAAACATTATACAAATTAATTTATTAAACAAATAAATTTATAACAAGTACTGTTCAAATTAAACTTAAGAAATAGTTACTGTTTATCGTTTTAGTATAAACAAACAGTTACTGTTTAAATCAAACATACAAATTTACAATTTTCTGATGTGGAAGATCACACTAAGGTGCAACCACAGAGCATACTTATACAACATACAATTTTACGCAAGAACAATTTTATATGGTTTAGGGTTCCTGCAACCTTAACCTGGGATCCCCAGAATTAAGTCAGAATGTGGAGGGAGAAGAGAAGGATGCCTTCAACAGGGCATTTAATAAGTATCAATTTATAAATAAAATATAAAACTTTATTTAAAACTTTATTTAATTACAAAATATAAATACAAATTATAAATTATAATTTACAAATCTAAATTTAAACTAGGTTTTACTTACTTGAAAGCTCTAACCTTGAGTCCTTACAAAGAACGTTGAAAGGAAAGGAGAGAGTGTTTAGGTTTTAGGTTGATAAGTCCATAAACAAACTTATGCCTTCACATGGGGATAGGCTCCCATTATATAGAAAATTTAAGAATCTATACTATTTGCTTTTTACTGTTGATGAACAGTGACCTGTCTGCCACCGAATCTTTACTATTCACCTTTAACTGTGGATGAACAGTGACCTGTCTGCTACCGAATCTTTACTATTCACCTTTTACTGTGGATGAACAGTGGGTTGTCTGCCACCGAATCTTGACTTTTACTGTGCAAATAGTACTTGGCTTCTACTGTAGAAATAGTAGCTTGGCCTTTACTGTAGAGCATAGTGGTCGACTCTTCCTGTAGTTTGAACAGTACTCTGTCTGCCACTTAAACTTTTACAATTTTGAAGGAATAAGGTTCCTTCTGCCTTTTACAAGAAGATGAGGACGATAATGTGTCCTTCTTTTCTTTTTCTTTTTATTTTCACTTTTCTTTTCTTTTCATTCTTCTTTTGTAATAATGGAATATCATCATGAATTGCACTATCACCATGTGAAGGTGATGATGATAATATAATTTTATCTTTTTATGCCAAATATTATTGAGACCATTTGGGCCTATTTTATTGGGCTTGACTAATATACCTATAATATACCCAGGGCGAAAAGAATGGCCAGCCCTATTCTTCGAGGATGGGTTTTATAATGACCTTTACAATGGGCCAAGGAATGATACTGGTGGATCATCCTTTAACCATAAGGATACAAATGGGTTGAAAACCATTACAGTATTTTACTAGTTAAATTGAATTGGATTTTTGGCAAATCCACAGCCATTAACGGATTTGATAGCTCTTTACTGTCTACCGTTTGAGACAGAGTAGCCGTATCATAAGCGGATACGATCGCATTTAAGTTTAGAAGTCATACCTGCGTATCTTCCGCTGAAGAAGATACTATATCATATAGTATCTTTAGAAGGATTTTAGTGGATTGAGGATAAGTATCAATCCATTGTTTAATATCGCTAGAGAAGGATATTTTAGTGGTAAGGGATTTAGTAATAACCTCAATTTGCTCTGAAAGAGCTTGAATGGGTGAGTGGTTTCTCCCAGTAGCGTTCTTTCTTTCCATTGTCCTTGTAAGGCTGCAAGGAAGCTTTAAAATAGGCAGAGCAAAATATAGGAAAGTAGTTATAGACAAAGATATATATAGTAAATTAAAAAATATGAATTTAAATTATGAAAATGATTTTAAGTATGATACGTGGCGTTGTTATACCAAGAGGACGACTAATTAAATAGTCCTTTGGACCAGTAGCCCGCACTTCTGGGTTTCCAGCCTATATATCAATACTGTTTACAAAAACAGTTACTGTTTAGATCGTACTTTTAAAAATAAGTACTGTTTATCAAACAAGTATATACTACGGAATTTTACTAGAAATACAAAAATACTGTATAATACAAAAATATTTTATTCGGATGAACTGGTTGTTGAATCTAATTCATCAATTTGATTTTTACTTTTTCTAAATTCAGATTCTGAATTATCTGAATCAATATACAGTTTATAGATTTTATTCAAAACTTCTTTTTCTAAATTTAATGCATTTAATTTTTGATTGAATTTACAAAAGTTAGACGTATGTCCCTTCTTACCACATGTATAACATGTCAAATCGTTATAAGAAGTTTTATGATATTTTCTTTTATTAGAATCAAGTTTGTCTTTTTGATAATATTTATCTTTATCATGTCGTTTATAATGTTTATTAGGTTTATGAGTTCTAGAACACTGACCATCACATCTTGGAGGAGATGTTATGTCATAATCAAATTGTTTACAATAAGATCCTAATTCTCTTTTAGTTTGTTGCATTTCATATTTTAAATTTCTTTGAAGTTTCAAATCATGACAGATTTGTAGTCCTTCTTTATAAATTATACTAATTAATTGACCATATGTTAATTTATCGTAAGGTATAGGATTACCATGTTGCTGTTTAATAAAATTCCTAACTTTTTCCCCCAAAAAATAAGGTAATCCAGCCAAGAATTTTTCCTTCCAAAAGGATTGGCTTGAATCTTCCCTTAACATTAATCTGGTGAGAAAAGTGGTTTTATAGTCTTGAAAATCACCTAATGTTCTACATTTAAGATTACTTAGTAATTCCGCATTTTTATCTTTTATGTGAGATGGATCTCCTATAAAATGTAATGAAATAGTAAGAATTAAAGATGACACTGCATCTTGTATTACATCACCATTTTCATCATATATAGGTTGCTCATCTTCATCAATTTTAATTGAATTTAGAATGTCTTCATGTTGTTTTTCAGTGAGATGATAATCCCACCATCCTTTAAGTTGGCCGGTAAAGCCAGCAATTAAGATTTCTGCTATAGTTTTATCAGATATAATTGACTGAGTTTTATAAGCATTTGCAGCCATTGTCATTTGTTGCAAAATACTTAATATGTTATATTCACTTAAACCATCTATGTTCCATTCATAAATAGTTGAAGCATTATATTTAAATTGATTTATGGTATTAGGTTTATCAATTATACCTAAATCTGGAGCTCTATTTACTATTTCCCTATGATGATTTATTGGATTTAATTCAAATTGTTTTACATCTTCTGATTCTGGTTCACTAAGTTCAGAATTAGAAGTTTCTTCTAAATTATTTATATTTCGTGATGCTTGAGGTGTGTCAAGAGCTACTGGTTGAGTAGTTGCTGAATGCACTTCAAGTTTACTTAATTGATCTTTTAATATGTGGACAAATTCTTCTTTATGAGACTGTGAAATGTGATATGGTTTAAAAACATGAGATTGAATTTTTTCTTTACCTTTTACACTTTCATTTACAATGGGTTTTTCATTTATTATTGGTTCTTCTTTGATTAAATTCGTCATACCTAATTTATTTTGTTTGAGTAAAAGTTTACAAAATTTAGTTGTGTGCCGTATTTTACCACAATGATAGCAAGTTAAGGGTTTTAATTTTTTAGATGAATTGTTCTTCAATTCTTTATTGCATTTACAAACTTTAGCAGTATGTCCTTGTTTACCACAAGTATAGCAAGTTAAATTTTTATACGATTTTTTAATTGATTTTTTCTTATATTTTCTATGCGATGTAGAGGTTTGTGTGTGATCATTTTTACAAATTAATTGTGATTCTAGACATGTTACTGGATTTACACCTTTATCAGATTGATTTTCTTTAATTAAGTTATACCAATCAAAGAATTTTATTTCATTTTGCCTATTTAGTTTATAGTCTAAATATTCAGATTTTAATTCTTCAAAAGTATAAGTTTTTAGAATCTGCTTCATTTTAATTAAGTTTTTAATTTTAGATACTTCTTCAAGTAATTCGTTTTCAATTTCTTCTTTACTAAGTAAATTTAATGTTCGGGGTATTTTATGTCTAGTTTCTATTTCATAATAAAACTTAGAATTTTTATAGAATTGTTCTTCGACTGTAGAAACATTTACTGTAGAAATCATCTTTTCATCAATAGCTTTAGAAATATCCTTAGAAATTAATTCATTTCCATTAATAATCCTTTGAAATTTTGAAGATTCAAAAACATCCCATTTAATACTATTAGCAGATCTACACAATAAAGGATCCATGTTCTAATACCAACAAGTTAGGGATCATCGCCTGGTTATACCCTTCACTGCCCAACAATCAACTCAAAACGGGACTTACAACGGGTTCAGTAGGCATACCCAAACCTTTCCACGGTATTTCAGTCGGCTTCCTCTATTATAATAGATTTACTATCAGTGTTAAATGTTCTGGCTCTGATACCAATAAAAGCTTTTAGGACCGTTTAACAGATCTGAATCTTGTAAAAGGAATAGATTTTTAGTGAAGTAAATGCTATGATGAAATGATTTAATATTCCTATTTTAAAGATCAAACATTATACAAATTAATTTATTAAACAAATAAATTTATAACAAGTACTGTTCAAATTAAACTTAAGAAATAGTTACTGTTTATCGTTTTAGTATAAACAAACAGTTACTGTTTAAATCAAACATACAAATTTACAATTTTCTGATGTGGAAGATCACACTAAGGTGCAACCACAGAGCATACTTATACAACATACAATTTTACGCAAGAACAATTTTATATGGTTTAGGGTTCCTGCAACCTTAACCTGGGATCCCCAGAATTAAGTCAGAATGTGGAGGGAGAAGAGAAGGATGCCTTCAACAGGGCATTTAATAAGTATCAATTTATAAATAAAATATAAAACTTTATTTAAAACTTTATTTAATTACAAAATATAAATACAAATTATAAATTATAATTTACAAATCTAAATTTAAACTAGGTTTTACTTACTTGAAAGCTCTAACCTTGAGTCCTTACAAAGAACGTTGAAAGGAAAGGAGAGAGTGTTTAGGTTTTAGGTTGATAAGTCCATAAACAAACTTATGCCTTCACATGGGGATAGGCTCCCATTATATAGAAAATTTAAGAATCTATACTATTTGCTTTTTACTGTTGATGAACAGTGACCTGTCTGCCACCGAATCTTTACTATTCACCTTTAACTGTGGATGAACAGTGACCTGTCTGCTACCGAATCTTTACTATTCACCTTTTACTGTGGATGAACAGTGGGTTGTCTGCCACCGAATCTTGACTTTTACTGTGCAAATAGTACTTGGCTTCTACTGTAGAAATAGTAGCTTGGCCTTTACTGTAGAGCATAGTGGTCGACTCTTCCTGTAGTTTGAACAGTACTCTGTCTGCCACTTAAACTTTTACAATTTTGAAGGAATAAGGTTCCTTCTGCCTTTTACAAGAAGATGAGGACGATAATGTGTCCTTCTTTTCTTTTTCTTTTTATTTTCACTTTTCTTTTCTTTTCATTCTTCTTTTGTAATAATGGAATATCATCATGAATTGCACTATCACCATGTGAAGGTGATGATGATAATATAATTTTATCTTTTTATGCCAAATATTATTGAGACCATTTGGGCCTATTTTATTGGGCTTGTATATATATATATATATATATATATAACCTTTGTATTGAATAAATGAACTTAGTTATTTTACATTTATCTATAGTTCCCCCTTATTATAGAAATAACCTTAGTTAGTTATAAGTGTAACTTGAACATTACATTAGTGGCATGTTTTAAGGCTAGATCAGACTAATGCAATTACATATAATTTACCCTTGATAAACACATTGTTAATTAGGTAACAAAAATGCAAAATAATCGAGATTGGATGTACTGGAGGTTCGAGGTCAATGGGATATTAAGACAAGAGTTCCTGCACGGATTGGAGGCGTTTATACAGTTTGCAGTTGGTAATCCCAGTTTTATGGATGGGAATAAGTTGAGGTGTCCATGTAATCACAAGAAGTGTCGAAATCGAGCCTTCTTAGACATCGATACAGTGAAACTTCATTTGTGCAAAAATGGGTTCGTGGAAAATTATTACGAATGGATACATCATGGTGAAGCTCGAGTTGCCAGTGGGTCAGGCCACTCCATTCCGGTAAGTTTAGAAGTTCAGCCTTATCAATTTCTGTATGGTAATCAATGCAATGATATGGTAATCGATGCGAGTAGAGTACAATTTGATTGGGATAATATGGAGGAATCGCCAAATGTAGCAGCACAACAATTGTTTGACATGCTAAGTGCAGCTAACATTGAACTGTGGCCTGGATGCAAGAATCATTCAGTTCTGTCTGTTGTTGCACGATTACTACACATGAAAGCAGAGCACCATTTTTCAGAAAGGTGTTACGATGATTTTGTTCAGTTAGCAAAAGAAATGTTGCCTGAAGGCCATTCAATGGTTGATAATTTTTATCAGACAAAAAAATTAGTTCGGGGATTGGGACTACCGGTAGAAAAGATTGATTGCTGCCGTAATAATTGTATGATATTCTGGGGTGTTGACTCGGAATTCAGAGAATGCAAGTTTTGTAATCTTCCAAGATATCAACGGCGCGGTCAAGGGACTGGTAGAGTACAAAGGGAGAAGGCTTTCAAGAAGATGTATTATTTCCCTCTTGTTCCTCGCCTTCAAAGGTTATATGCATCAAAGGCGACAGCTGAACACATGACATGGCATGCTTTGCATGAATATGAGGATGGTATAATGACTCATCCGTCAGACTCTGAAGCGTGGAAACATTTTGATAACATTCATCCTCTGTTTGCTGCTGAAATAAGAAACGTGAGATTGGGGCTTTGTACTGATGGGTTTCAGCCGTTTGGCCAATCAGGACAACAATATTCATCATGGCCTATCATTGTCACACCATATAATCTACCACCGACAATGTGTATGAAAGATGAATATATGTTTTTGTGTGTTATTGTTCCTGGGCCTACTAATCCAAAACATAAAATTGATGTGTTTCTGCAGCCTTTGATGGCCGAACTTAATTATTTATGGGAATATGGGGTTCAAACATTCGATATTTCGACCAATCAGAATTTCATAATGCGAGCTGCTTTGCTTTGGACCATCAGTGATTTTCCAGCATTTGGAATGTTATCTGGGTGGAGTACCGCTGGCAAATTGGCTTGTCCTCATTGCATGGAAAACACTAATGCATTTACACTAAAGAATGGAGGTAAACAATGTTGGTTTGATTGTCATCGCAAATTCTTACCAGAATCTCACCCTTAGAGGAGAAATCGACAATGCTTTAGAAAGAACACGACTATTGTTGAACCCCCTCCACCTGTGAAGTCTGGAGCAGAAATATTACAAGAAATTGAAGATTTGGGGCTTATGAAAGTTACTGAGTTGGGTGCAGATGAGGTAAATAAAATAATTGGCAGGAATAGCGGGTGGAAAAAGCGAAGCATCTTCTGGGATTTGCCATACTGGAGTTCACTTCTTATTCGTCATAACCTTGATGTCATGCACATAGAAAAAAATGTGTTTGAAAATCTGTTCAACACTGTCATGAACATTGAAGGGAAAACCAAGGATAATGCAAAAGCAAGAGCGGACATGAAGGAAATTTGTCGTCGACCAGAACTCGAGCAAACTGTACTTACTGGTAAGTTTCCGAAGGCATGTTATTGTTTAGATAAACCCCAAAGGCAATTATTGTGCGAATGGTTACGATCATTAAGGTTTCCAGATGGCTACTGTTCAAATATGGGTAGATGTGTGGACATGAGGAAGTACAGATTGTTTGGCATGAAAAGCCATGACTGCCATGTTTTCATGCAAAGATTGATTCCTGTGGCATTCCGAGAATTATTACCAGGAAAAATTTGGGAAGCAATGACAGAATTGAGTCTGTTTTTCAAGGAATTGACGATGACTGTTATCCGATGCGATGATATGGACCAATTAGCGCGAGAAATCCCAATTGTGATGTGCAAGTTGGAGCGAATTTTTCCACCCGGCTTCTTTGATTCTATGGAACATCTGCCGGTTCATTTGCCCTATGAATGTCGTTTAGCAGGACCGGTACAATATCGATGGATGTATCCATTTGAGAGGTGATTCACTAACATCTCATTCTAATGATTACATCATTTATTTGAACTTATACTTACATATTGGCATTGTACAATCACAGACACCTGCAGAAAATTAAAAAGAATGTGCGCAATAAGGCAAAGGTCGAGGGATCCATTTGCAATGCATATTTGGTTGAAGAAGCTTCCACATTATGTTCGCACTACTTTGACCAACATGTTTTCACCAAGCATCGGAGAGTGCCACGTAACGATGACGGAGGAGATCGCGTTCAATCTGAGTTTGAAGGAAATCTAAAAATTTTCACCTACCCTGGGCGTACGATTGGTAAATAAAAAAAAAAGACGATTGACTGATGCAGAGATACAAGCGGCTCAAACCTATATTTTATTGAATTGCGAAGAGATCACACCATATGTACAGTAAGTATAAATAATGTAAACATTCTAGACTTGATGTTGGCCGTTGTTAAAGTATACTTATGCTAATATGGTTCGTTCATAAATAGGGAATATATCAATCTTCTGCGGCTTCAAAATCTCAATTTGACTGATACTGCAGTTGATGCAAAGCTGGACACGGAATTTGCAGAATGGTTCAAATATTATGTAAGTTACTTTCAATGTACACAACACGGAATGTACATTTATTAAATTTGACTCATGTCATTACTATTTCCCATAGGCTCGAAGCTCGGGAAGCGATATTCGTAACAGATTTATTATGGATCTGGCAAAGGGGCCATTACCGGTTGCTAATGCCTACTCTGGCTACTTTGTAAACGGTTACAAGTTTCACACTGAGGGTTATGGGAGAAGCAGAAAGACAATGAACAGCGGTGTGTGCATAAAGGGATCAAACTACAGTGACGTGTCAAACGATTTTTATGGGAAATTGGTTGAGGTTTTGGAGTTAGAATATCCAGGCCTACCAATGAAGTGCACAATCTTATTCAAATGTGAATGGTTTGATCCTACGCCAAACATTGGCACGAAGGTTCATCCTAAGTATAATCTGGTTGATATTAATCAAAGAAGAAGATATACAAAGTATGAACCGTTTGTTTTGGCAATGCAAGCTGCACAAGTGTACTATGTCCCATATCCATCGTTTAAACGAGATAGATGCGATTGGATGGCAGTGTGTAAAATCAAGGCTAGATCAGTTGTTCATGCACTTGAAACGAAACAGTCTTCTTCACTCGCAGTATCGGAGGCATTTCAAGAAGTTAGGGTTGAAACGCAACCGATGCAAGTTGTTGAAGATTTAACAGATAGGTTGGATGATGAAAGCCGATCTTATGTTGAAATAGGAGCATCAGATGATGAAGAGGAAGAAGATCAAATCATCATGGGTACCTCAGAAGACGAATATGAAGAAGAGGAAGCTGATGAAGAGGAGGAGGAAGCAGATGATATTGAAGACACTTAAAACTTAGAGCAATTTTACTGTTAGAAATTGATAAATGTATATGCAATTAATATTATTAATGAAGAATTTCAATGGTATTCACTTTGTTTACTCGTATTTACCACATGTTCTACAATTCATATAATTGTATAAATTCATTTTATCTAGGTTCTGATATCTGCAGTACAGATGGCTAGAGGCAGAGCGTTTGATTCTGACGCGTCTGGCAGTGGTTCGCGTGGAGGTCGTGTACCTGGACGCAGTGCCCGTGGACGAGTAGGGTCGATCCCTCGTCCTTCGTCAGGTACGTCTGGGGCTTCGTCATCTGCTCAGCGACCGGTACTGCCGCCATCACATCCTTCTTCAGGTACGTCTGGGGCTTCATCCTCTGCTCAGCGTCCAGTACTGCCGCCATCACAGCCTTCTGCTCCTTCCTCTTCTGCTCCTTCCTCTTCTACCCCCGTTTCTGGACCATTACAGACTCCAGCAGCTGCACAGTCACCCACTGTGCAAGGTAATCATAAATGTCATAACTGTCATTTTAATTATATATTAATTATCTAGAAATGTATAACATTTGTCATTTATTTTGCAGCTTCATCAGATCCACGTATCACCCTCAGTTTGGTAGCGGGACAGTAAGTACTTATTCAGATTTTCTGTAGGCATATTTTGTAATTATATTTTGTACTTGTTCATCTCTGTGATGCTTTCGTGTAATTATATTTCACTTCTGTTTTTTTTTTTTCAGCATATATCCATCTTCTCGAGCAGCGAGGCAAATTTTGAAGATAATCAAGCTACAGCTGCATAAAGAAGGATACACATGGGATGCCGTACCACAAGAGGCGAGAGACTTTTATTGGGAGGAGTTCCAGGTACTCTTTGGTTTAAGTTATATCATCATTCAATGTTTACAATTCAAGATAAATCCTTAGTGTTTAAACGCTATATTTCATTTTTTTGCAGAAACATTTCATATGGGACGAGGCCATTACAGCTATGTTGAAAGTAGCCTGGGAGAAGATATGCGCCGATCGATACGCTGACTTCACGTATAGGATGAGAAAAAGCGGTAAGAAGCAACAGTGCGTGTCTCAGGAGATATGGGAGAGCTGGCAAAAGGCTTGGGAGGATCCTGCATTCAAGAGAAAGCGGGAGATATTTGCACAAAACAGGCGCAGTGAGACTGGCGGTGATGGAGCAGGACCTTCGCGACACACAGGCGGATCTATATCTGCTATAGAGACAGCTCGATTATTAGTAAGTGACCTAGTCCATTTACAATACACTGATGTTTAATGAAAGTACATTATATATATTAATATATCATGAATAAAAATTTATTACAGGCTAAAGAATTAGGTCGTGAGCCCACACCGATGGAGGTGTTTACATACACTCACACGAAGGACCACGATCGTAATACCTTTGTCGACAGACGTGCGCTGAGCGTCAATGTAAGTAACAATGAATAATATTTACATTTACCCTCTAATCATTGCGAAGATGTACAAAGTTCAATATAATAAAGCTTGCAATTGCATTGATTAATTAATTTTTTATTTTCAGGAGAACTATACTACAGCTCGGGAGCGTATTGTTACTTCTCAGACCGATGAATCCGAAGCTGAGTCAAGAATTGACGAGGTAGCGCTTTATCTCGAGGCTGTAGGGGGCGAGAAGAAGAGGAAGGTATACGGCATCGGGTCTCAGGCATCACAGTTTTACACTGGCTCAGCAGCTCACGCTTCTACAGCCAGCGCAGCACCGCAGCCGGAGCACACTGGCTCGCACTATGATGATGATATACGGGCTCAGCTTGCTGATCAGCAGAGACAGATTGCAGAGCTTAGAGCGCATGTGCTGCGGCTGTCCGGTGAGGACCGTGCTGGTACTTCTTCCTCTGATCCTGCGCCTGCTACAGACCGACATGTTTCGACGTCTCAGCAGCAGCCACTATCGGCTCCTGATCCCGATGCTGCAGGCGATACCTTGCTCACCCCTCCTGGCGCTACATCACATCCAGTAGGTACTCCTCCCGGCGGTCCGACATCGGATCCTGCAGATGAGCAGCAGCATATATAGATTTGATTTCCGACCTTTTATTTTTTCATTTGTATTTTCATTTTTTAATTTGTTCAGAACAATAAAAATTACATTTTTATACTGTTCTTGAATTGCGTGTGTGTATATATGCATTTATGTCAACTTTCACAGGTGTAGAAAAATTTTGGTTTCAAAATAATATTTAATTTTTTTTATTCCCTTTTTCATTTTTGCGACCGATTTGCGACCGATTTGATACCAAAAAAAATATTTTGAATTTATAATTTGCGACCGATTTTAAAAAATTGCGACCGATATTCTGCGACCAAAGTTGCGACTGAATTTCCAATTAAACCACGACCAAAATTTGCAACCGCTTTTTCAATTTTGCGACCGACTTATCAGTCTCTAATTTGCGACCGATTTTCTCATCGGTCGCAATTAACATTTGCGACCAGTGATTTTGCGACCGATGTTTGTCGGTCGCAAATCGGTCGCAAAGTATAAATAGCGACCGATTTTTGCCATTTTGCGACCGATTTGTCGGTCGCAAAATGGCGTTTTTTTTGTAGTGCTTTATCAAAAGGATTTTTCGAAAATAACTCTTTAAAAATCAAAAGCCTTTTCGTTCCTTGATTATCTTACCTAAAAATGGAAGAGATCTTGTCTCAATCATTTTAGGTAATAAATATCTTAGAAAAAGCTTGTTTTTAATTTTTCGAAAAATTATCTTCATAAAAGATTCGAAATTTATTCACTTATCTAAATTAGAGAGACTTTGTCTCAAACGATTTTGGTAATAAGAACAAATCAAAATGAGATTTTTTATTCTCTTCATTTTCGGAAACAAATTTTTAAAGAAGATCCAAAATCTTTATTTTATCTTCTTACCTAAATGAAAGAGATTCTATCTCAAATCGTTTTTGCTAAATATTTCAAAAAAGATTTCTTTTATTTTCGAAAATCTTATTTTTAAAGGAAAGTTAAATTTTCTTTTATTCACTTGCTAAAAAGAAAGAATATTGACTCAAAAGATTTGGTAAGAAAGACTTCCGTATCTTCTAAAAATGGAAAGTTAATATTCTGATTTGAAAAAGGGATTTTACTTTCTAAATACGGGATTCTCATCCCTCTTTATAAAATGGGCATTTTGTCTTTAAAAGACGTGGAGAAAAGAGTTTTTGTTTTAAGAGTATTCGTCTATTGATCATATCTTTTATCTCTCAAAACTTACTCTGTACCCTCTTATTTCTTTTCATCTTAATACTTTACGTTTTATCTTTAAAAGAGAAAAGAAATTTTATAACAACTTCTTTTGAAAAACAATTCTGATTTCTAAAAAGATTTTCTAATTTTAAAAACTGTTTTTCCTGTGCTTATATTTGCATTTCTGTCTGTCTATTTTGATTCTGTAATCTTTAGTAGACAGATTTTCTTTTGACAAACTTTTTTGTAATAGCATAGGTGAAAAGCTATTGTGAAATAGGTTATCAAACGACCTTCTCCGTGAGAGATATTCTAATGTCTTGAATTGAGTTTTTGTTCTTTGCCAAAAATAGAAAAGGATGAGGTTAACTAGAACTTTTGGAAAATCTAATGGGACAAAGGGTTGATCTAGGAGTTGATCTATTGCATTGTACTGTTGGTTTGTCTCTTACCCTTGAAAAGAGATAACATAGTTGAGGATCTCAAGATGAGTCTTGGAGAGTGGATGTAGGCGAGTTAGTGCCGAACCACTATAAATCACTGTGTTGATCTTTTTATTTTCTGAAGTTCTGCTTGATACTGTTTTATTTACACTTCAGTTTATATTTTAGAAATGCTAAAGTTGTTAAAGGTTTTGATGTTCTAAAACTGAAATAAGCTTTATCTTTTGCTGAACATTAGAACTCTAGATTTCTACCCAGTGAATATACCAAGTTCTAAATTGTTCTTCTATTTTCAGTATATTTCACTCCTTGGGTTTCTAATCAGTTTTCTAATCTTGATTGAAACTTTGTGAAGTCAGTTCAGATTTCAATAACTGTCTCTCACATAGTCTTTTATATTTATCTAAACTTTATGAGGAAGTTCTAAACATAATAGCTTTCCTTCATAAAGTAGTTTTGATATTGCATAAGAAATTGTGATGCAGTTCTAATCAATAACTGTACTTTGCAAAGTCTTTCTCTTTTGTCTACATAAAGAATTGTGAGGAAGTTATAATCAATGACTTATTCTTACAAGTGCATTACTTTTCCGCTGCAACAGAATTTTGAGTTTTGTTTTTAAATCAAATTTTTATTTTTAGAAAACCCAATTCACCCTCTCTTGGGTTGTGCCATACATATTCGGGACCCACAATCTGGTATCAGTGCGTTGGCTCTTTACTTACCAAAGGTTAACAGCTTAAGAGATAAGATCCCATGACAGCCCCACTTCCTCTTACTTCTTTAGAAGGTCAATCTGTTTCTAGACCTCCTTTGTTTAATGGTTCTATTTACTTTTATTGGAAAACCAGAATGGAAAATTTCACAAAATCAGTTGATATCAACTGCTGTAGGAATGTCATTACTAGTCCTCGCATTCCCATGAAAATTGTAGAAAATGAGAGAGTTAGAAAATCAGAAGAAGAATATACTGAAGCTGACTGGAATGATATTTCTATAAACGCAAAAGCTATTAATATTCTTCACTGTGCATTAGATCCATTAGAATATAACAAAGTGTCTGGATATAAGTCTGCAACAGAAGTTTGGGAAAAACTTAGAGTTACATATGAGGGTGCAGATAGAGTGAAAGAATCCAAAATTAATATCCTTTGGAGAGAATATGAAATGTTTAGTATGAAAGAGGGAGAAACTATTGCTGAATTAAATTCTAGATTTACTAATATAGTTAATCCTTTGAGAACTCTCGGAAAGGAAATTTCAGAAGATGAGCTTGTTAAGAAAATCCTTAGAATTCTACCTAAAAAATGGGATTCTATAGGAACTTTTATGAATTACAAAGAGACTCCCGTTACTTATGATTATCTGATAAGAGCTCTTGTTTCAGAAGAGATGAAATCTTCTTTGACTGTAGAAGATAAGAAAAAGAAAGGACTGGCTTTGAAAGTAGTTTCTAGTGGAGAAAGTTTTTCTGATCTTGATAGTGATGATTTAGCACTTATTGCTAAAAGATTCAAAAAGTTCTATAGAAAGAGTGGAAGGCCACAGAAAAAGTTTATCAAAAAGAACTTTCCACCTAAAAATAGCAACTTACCTAAGAAAGAACCTTCTGAAGTGGTTTGTTATGAATGCAACAAACTCGGCCATATCAAGCCCAATTGTCCTAAATTGAAAAAGAAGTCAAAGAAAGAAAAGTTGAAGCAGGCATTCGTAGTCGCTTGGAGTGATTCAGATGATTCTAATTCTGAAAGCCAAAGTGACCAAGAAGAAACTGCAAATATTTGTCTAATGGCTACTATCAATTCTGACACCAAGGAAATCAGTGCTCTGACTTCAACACAGAAAGTTGACAACAATGAAACAGATGCAATGGTCCAAAAGCGTGAAGAAAGCAATGTAAGTATTTCTGAACCTGAATCTGAAAAATGATCTCTTAGATACTTGTAATAACCTTTGCAATGAATTTGAAAAACTTGTTAGAAAGCATAAAGTTCTAAAGAAGGATTTCAGAAAATTAAAAGCTGAATGTAATCATTTGAAAGATGTTTTTTTATCAAGAAGTTACATGCAAAGATCTTATCATAGAGATCAAAGATCTTAAAGATTGTAATAATACATTTTCTGAAAATCTGAAATACTTTGAAGAAAAATGTAAGAATCTGAATTCTGAAAATGAATCGTTAAAAACTGAGATTAGAATTCTAAAATCAATTTCAGAATCGTTTTCTAAAGAAAAGACAAGTTATAGCTATGATGGCATTTCCAAACAAGATCATGTTTCTAAAAAGAAAAATGCTGTTTCTAATGTTGTGACTTTAGAACATCAGAAATCTGAAAGTCTCAACAGAAAGAAAAATCATAGTAAGCTAAATACAACTGTTACCACTAACCCTCCAGGACCCAATATGAGTTGGGTACCTAAATCTGCTTGATCTTTTCAGGTGTGCCTAAGGAGTGAGCTGAAAACAGAAATGTGGTACATGGACAACGCTTGCTCTAGGCATATGATTGGTGATAGAAAGAAATTCACCAGATTGGAAAAGAAAAAGGGAGGTACAGTAAGCTTTAGAGACAAAGCAAAAGGTAAAATCATTGGTATTGGTGTGGTAGGTTCAAATCCTTCAATAGAAAATGTATGCTTAGTAGAATGATTACATTATAACTTGTTAAGTGTAAGTCAGATTTGTGATAAAAATAGAAGAGTGATCTTTGAACCCTCTTATTGTGAAGTTCAGAACTTGTATGATAACAAAACTTTATTTGTTGGAAAGAGGTTTGAAATTATATACCTAATAGATCTCTCTGATATGCATAACCTAGACATATGTTTCTATTGATAATTCTTGTTGGTTATAGCATAGAAGACTTGGACATGCAAGCATGCACCTTATTTCTAAACTATCTAAGAAAGATTTGGTTCGAGGTTTGCCAAAGTTGAAATTTGAAAAAGATCACATTTGTGATGCTTGTCAATTGGGCAAACAAACCAGAACATCTTTCAAGTCTAAGGGCATGGTTTCTACTTCTAGACCTTTAGAATTGCTACACCTTGATTTATTTGGTCCTATTACTCCTTCTAGTCTTGGAGGAAAATCCTATGCATTTGTTATTGTAGATGACTATTCCAGATTCACCTGGACCTTAGAAATAAGGATGAGTCATATGACATATTTGTTCATCTTTGCAAGAGAATACAAAATGAGAAAGGATACAACATCTCTGCAATTAGAAGTGATCATGGAGGAGAATTTGAAAATCAGAAATTCAATGCTTTTTGCAACGAATCAGGAATCTTTCATAACTTCTCAGCACCTAGAACACCTCAACAAAATGGAGTAGTGGAACGCAAGAATAGAACACTTTAAGAAATGGCCAGAACCATGCTGAGTGACTCTAAATTACCAAAGTACTTCTACACAGAAACCGTTAACACTGCATGTTATATTCTAAACTTAAAAAGACTCCATATGAGCTATACAAAGGTAGAAAACCAAATATTGGTTATTTTCATTTTTTTGGGTGTAAATGCTTCATTCTAGATAACAAGAAAAATCATCTTGCCAAATTTGATGCTAAATCTTATGAAGGAATTTTTCTAGGATATTCTAGTAATAGTAAAGCATATAGGGTGTTTAATAAGAAAACTCTAGTTGTAGAAGAATCTATTCATGTTGTGTTTGATGAATCTGACTCTACTTCTAGAATTTTAGAAACTGATGATGTTGTAGATTCTAATCAAGAAAAGCAGAATGAACAATCAAAACAATTAGAACAGCTAGAAAGTGAGCAGAATGTTGATAATCAGGCTGAATCAGAAGGTGAACATGAAGATCAGAACACAACTGAAAGTCAAATGCCAGAAACAGAAAATAGAGATTTTCAATTACCAAAAGAATGGCGATTTCATAAGTATCATCCTCAAGAGGACATTATGGATAATCCTGCAGAGAGGATGATGACTAGAGCTCAATATAAAAGATATTTTGGTAATGTTGCTTTCGTTTCTCAAATAGAACCTAAAAATTTTGAAGATGCTCAAAATGATGAAAATTGGATTCTTGCTATGCAAGAAGAGCTAAATCAATTTGAGATAAACCAAGTTTGGAAACTTGTTTCTAGACCTAAAAATCATTCTATTATTGGAACAAAATGGCTGTTTAGAAATAAGCTTGATGAACAAGGTAATGTTGTGAGAAACAAAGTAAGGTTAGTGGCTTAAGGGTACAACTGAGAGGAAGGTATCGATTTTGATGAGACCTTTACTCCAGTTGCAAGACTTGAGGTCATTAGAATGCTTTGTGCATTTGCATGTTTTAAAAACTTCATGTTGTATCAAATGGATGTGAAAAGTGCTTTTCTAAATGGCTTTCTAAATGAAGAAGTGTATGTAGAACAACCTCCTGGTTTTGAAGTACATGATAAACCAAATCATGTTTACAAACTTACTAAAACTCTTTATGGTTTGAAACAAGCTCCTAGAGCTTAGTATGAAAGATTAAGTTTTTATTAGAAAATGGTTTTTCTAGAGGAAAGGTTGATACAACACTGTTTATAAAAAATAAAGCACATGATATTCTAGTTGTACAAGTCTATATTGATGACATAATCTTTGGTTCTACTAATGATCTTCTTTATAAGGAATTTTCTAAGATTATGTAGGGTGAGTTCGAAATGAGCATGATGGGAGATTAAACTTCTTCCTTGGACTTCAAATCAAACAATGTGAAAGTGGAATTTTCATAAATCAAGGTAAATATATTAGAGAATTGTTGAAACAATTCAAAATGGAGAATGCCAAGGTATGTAGTACACTAATGAGTCCATCCTCAAAATTAGAAAAAGATAAAAAAGGTAAGGATGTGGACATCAAATTGTTTAGAAGTATGATTGGTTCTTTACTATATCTAACGGCAAGCAGACCTTACATACACTTCAGTGTTTGTTTATGTGCTAGATTTCAGTCGTGTCCCAAAGAATCTCATTTAATTGCTATAAAAAGAATTCTAAGATATCTTTGTGGAACTTCTAATCTGGGTCTGTGGTATTCTAAAGGTGATACATTTAATCTTGTTGAGTATAGTGATTCTAATTTTACAGGAAGCAGAATAGATAGAAAAAGCACGTCTAGAACTTGCCAGTTTCTAAGTAGCCACCTTGTATCATGGTTTAGCAAGAAACATACATCAGTTGCTCTTTCTACTGCAGAAGCAGAATATATTGCTGCTGGAAGCTGTGTTGCACAAGTTCTATGGATCAAGCAACAATTGGCAGACTATGGTCTGAAATTAGAAACCGTGCCAATTAAATGTGACAACATAAGCGCCATCAATCTATCTAAGAATCCAGTCCAGCATTCTAGAACCAAGCACATAGAACTCAGAAATCACTTCATACGTGATCATGTTCAAAAAGATGATATAGTGATTGAGTTCATTCCTATAGAAAAGTAATTGGTAGATATCTTTACTAAACCTTTGAATGAAAGTCAATTCTACTTAATTAGAAGAGAACTCGGTATGTTAGTTCTAAACTCTTTACTTTAGAACTCTGTAAGTATGTTCTAAACTGCTTTCTATATTTGAAAGTGAAAGACTTGCTCTGTGATATTTTCTAAATATATTCTTTGTGATTCTGAAAAAGGTTTTTTTTTTTTTTTTTTCTGAAAAGAAATGCATATTACTCTTATATGACATTCTAATATCATTATCAGGTTCTATTCTTAGACAAAATTCAAAAATAGTTATTTTATTTTATTTTATTTTTTTTTGTGTTTGTTTTATGTCTTCGCTTTATTTAAGTTTTGGCGGTACTATTTTTTTAAAATTCTTTGAGTCGGTTTGAATTTCCTTAAAACTGTTTTTATTTATTTTTTATTTTTTTAAGAGTTTCTTTCTTTCCTAAAGATTATTTCTCAACTTAATCGTTTTTGCTTCCTTACTAAAAACTGCTCTGTCTTCTCTTTTGCCCTCTTGCAGCAAAACCCTAAATCGCTCTCTGCTTCAAAACCTTAACAATGGCCGAATCGAGTTCCACCTCTTCTTCCTCAGACTCCTTGATAGAACAAGAACTTCAACTTCTCAAAAGGGTATCAAAGGAGTATGAATGGGAGTCGAAACAGAAGAAATCTGTTGAAGAATCAAAGAAAGAAAAAGCAGAAAGAGAAAAATCAAAGAAACAAGTTGCTAGTTCTCGCTCCAAAGGTAAATCTGTTCTTTCTTCATACCCACTTACGCGTTCTTATGTAATAGACTAGAAGTTCTTTGGGAAGGACGAGTACAACTTTAGGGAACTCTTTGAGTTCCAGGGATGGATAGATTTTTTATCCTTGAACAGACCATGTTATGAGAATGTGGTCAATGAGTTTTATGATTCTCTTAAAACTAGAGGGTCAGAATCAATTTCTGTGAAACTTGAAGGAGAAATTAAAGCGTTGTCATACGCTGACTTGAGCAAGATTTTTAATTTGCCAAACACTGGGTTTAGGGTAATAAAAATCAAAGATATTTCTAGGATTAGCAGATACAAAAAGGAAGAATTTCTTAAGAAAATTGTGAAGAAAGATTCTGCGGAAAAATAGGGTGTTATTGAATGTTCAAACCTAGCTGACAATATGAAGTGATTGTATAAATTGATTATGCACTACATTTATCCAAAGAGTGCATCACTCACTTATGTGAATCAAGTTGAGATGTGGATAATGTGGCACATAACCGTTCAATCTTTATCACACCATTTTTGATAAGATGCAGAATAGCCCTAAGAAACTACCCTATGGCATGGTGCTCACACCTGTGTTTGAATTTTTGGAAGTTAAGTTAAATGAGATTGAGGGTCAGAATGTTTCAAAGCTAGACAGTGGGTCTTTGAAACTGAAAGATGAGGAAGGAGACGAAGAAAAAGAAAAGGGAATTGAAGAAGAAAAAGAAAAGAAAGAAAAAGAAGAAAAAAGAGAAGAAACTGAGAAAAAGAAGAGAAGAAAAGAAAAAGGGAAAGTTAAGTTGGAGGATGTAGAAAAGAAAGAAAAGGAAGAGAGATTGGAAGAAAAAGAAAAGAAAGAAAAGGGAGAGAAATTGGAAGAAGAAGAGAAGGAAGAAATAGAGAAAGAAAAGGAGACAGTTGCTGAGGTTGAGACATAATTAGAAAGGGAAATAGAAAAAGAAAAGGAGAAAGTTGAAGAAGAGAAAAAGGATTCTGAAAAGTTTGAGAAAGAAAATACATCAGAAATAGAGGAAGCAGTGATGCAGAAACGAAAAAATTGGAATTGAGTGAATAAGAAAAGAACACTGAGGCTAAGGCAGAAAAAGAATCTAAACTTTTATCAGCACAAAGGAGTAGAGAAGCTATGCTGGGCAGAATGGAAAAAGAGCTCGTAGAAGAACGCAATAGGGAACTTGATGAGGCGATAAAACAAAGCAAAGCTGTGATTGAGCATAATCAGTCCCTCATTGAATCCTTATATAGAAAGAATGAAGAATATTAATGAGAGAAAGCTAGCTACTCTGAAAGTCAAGGGAACACCCTACACTCCTACCTCAGAAAAGCCAAAGAGAGTAAAGCACACTGCTGGCAAACACAGAGTTCAAGGAAGAAAGCCTTCACCGCGCCCTTCTTCTAAGCATCCTGAAAGTTCTACTGAAACTACTCCTACTCAAAATCTTAGAAGTTCTAAGAGACTTAGAACTGACCCCCAAATCTCTCTCATTTATTTTCTTTATCTGTTTATATTTTGTGAACAATTTATTTTGGATGTGTTTTTTTATTTGTTTTTGCTCTGATCTTTACTAACCCTCTTGTATGATGACAAAAAGGGGGAGAACATAGGATACTTTTGATGGTTAAGTACTGTGCTAATATGTCTGCTAATATGTGGTAACTTTAGTGCTTACATCTTATTGCTTAGTATTTTCTAACCTATGTTATTTTGTGAGCTATATGTTTTACATGATGAACTGATTGGTTAGTTTTTTAGAACTTTTATTCTTGTTCTAACGTATGCTCTGCAGGTTCAATTTAAGACTTCTGTTCTATTTCTAAAGTCAGTTTTTATTCTATTTGCTCTGATTATATGCTCTGATTATTAGAACTTAAAATTTTTTTTTCTTTCTATTTGTATGTTCTAATATCAGTTTCTAAAATTACTTTCTAAGTCCCCATAGGTGTTTTACTGCACTAACTCAGGGGGAGTTTTATACATGTTTTAAACCTGCTTCAAGATAGAACATATGTCATATTTAGAACTTATATTTTATTGACATGCATAAATTTAGGGGGAGCACATGTTGTATGTTTGATAAATTTATTGGTTTTGTCATCATCATCAAAAAGGGGGAGAATGTTGGCTCAAAGGTCAAATATTTATCTCGAGATTTTGATGATTGAAACAAAATAAATAAATTTAAATTATATTATTTGTGTTAATAATATGTTATGCAGATTATATAAGGAAGGTAATAAATAAACAAGGCAAGTCCTACAATTTCAAAGATCATGAAGACTATTGAAGACCTTAGTGGTTAGATTTTTTAGGATTCATTGTAAGATAGAGAGAACATCCATTTATAAGCACAAAACTAATTTCTTCTCTCTTTATCAAAAGGATTTTTCGAAAATAACTCTTTAAAAATCAAAAGCCTTTTCGTTCCTTGATTATCTTACCTAAAAATGGAAGAGATCTTGTCTCAATCATTTTTGGTAATAAATATCTTAGAAAAAGCTTGTTTTCAATTTTTCAAAAAATTATCTTCATAGAAGGTTCGAAATTTATTCACTTACTTAAATTAGAGAGACTTTGTCTCAAACGATTTTGGTAATAAGAATAAATCGAAATGAGATTTTTTATGCTCTTCATTTTCAGAAACAAATTTTTAAAGAAGATCCAAAATCTTAATTTTATCTTCTTACCTAAACGAAAGAGATTCTATCTCAAATCATTTTTGGTAAATATTTCGAAAAAGATTTCTTTTATTTTCGAAAATCTTATTTTTAAAGGAAACTTAAATTTTCTTTTATTCACTTGCTAAAAAGAAAGAATATTGAGTCAAAAGATTTGGTAACAAAGACTTCTGTATCTTGTAAAAATGGAAAGTCAATATTATGATTTGAAAAAGGGATTTCCCTTCTAAATATGGGATTCTCATCCCTCTCTATAAAATGGGCATCGCAAAGCGAGCAAATTTGTTAAGTTATAATCGCATGATTTGTATGATTGCATGTTTGTTTTTATACATTTTACGTTTTCTTGTGTTGTTTTTGGTTTAAAGTTATTTTAGGAATGAATTTGAACAAAGGATTGGAAAGGGCTTGTTTTCAAGAAGAAAAGGATAAAAAATTTGACTAAGTATGGGAAAGAAGTTTTCTGCCAAGAAACTTCGTGACAACGAATGAAGTCGCGCTGCATGGGAATAGATGGTGATTCGGGAGCGCAGCCCATATATGCGCGGGCGCAATCTGTATGGCAGAAGGTCCAGAAAGCATCAGGCAGAACTCACGAGCACGACATTATATTGCGTGAATGCGAGGAACACAACAAAAACAACAGAAGAGTATCAGGTCAAATTCGCGAGCGCGACATTAAAACTCGCGAGCGCGATGAGCACTCCAGAAGAGGCATAAAGATCATAAGAAGTGATCGCGAGCGTGACCTTTAAACTCGTGAGCGTGAGTTGCTTTTCCAGAAGACTTCAACTGCTACCTTTTAACCAGAAAGTTGTGTCCTTCCGTGAACAGATCAAAATTTCTCCCATCAGAAGTCAGTTGAGGCACTCTTTGGCTAGCCAATCACCTTTATAACTAACATCATCTTCCTCTTCTATAAATTGCAATCCAAATTTAGAGGAAAAGAGAAAAATAGAAAATAGATAGAAAAAAAAGATGCAGTATTAGAATATAGTAGAAAATAATAAAGTAGTACTTAGAAATAACTTGACGAGAGTCACTTATTATTGTTTGTGCAAAGAACATCAAAGAGTTCCTCGAGGTGTGACGCCCTCCGGCGGCTTGAGTTTGATTACTTATATCTCTATCTTGTTTTATTAAAGATTTTTTGTATGTTGTTATTCATTATTTTTTTATGCAAAGCAACAATATTATTTGGTTCCATTCAATAAAAGTTTCTTTAAGTTATCTTTTGGTCTTTGTTTAATCAAGTTTACTTAATTATATTCTCAGAAAGAAATAATTCAGTAAAGATCAAAGAGATAGAATTCAGTTAGTTGGATAGAATTTAGTTAGTTGGATTTGCATGTGATTTTTAACTTGGTTTGTCAAAGTTAAGTCTATTTGATTGAAATAATAAAAGAATAAGAGTTAGGATTAGTATTTGATAAAGTAAGGCATTTGTTGTATGTAGAGATACATATAATAAATAGAATAATTCTATACCGAGAGGTCGAATTATACTTTACCATATGTGATTAGAGAATCGTTTATTGCATGTTACACGTTTTGCTATAGAAAAAGAAAATCGATTGCATAATCAATTCTTCTAAGTATTTTACTATATCTTATTCAATAAAATTAAGTAGTATATTTAGTTAAAATTTAAATAGAATTATAGTTTAATCATTTCATATTTTATTACTGTAAACATAAGTGTTAAGGATAAGTAGTAAAGTGGACATAACCCGTTCCTCGTGGGATCGATCTTTTTATTACTACGTTGTGATCCGTATACTTGCGGGTAATCATGGAGTGCAACAAGTTTTTAGCGCCGTTGCTGGGGAACGGTGTTTTGTCATTTAATGAAAAATTCTTATGTATGATTCACAGCATTTTTTATTTGGTACCAACTTACTTTTGATTCATATTTTTGCTGGAGCACATATTGAATAACTTATATGCCAAGTACTAGATCTTCAACCAGTGAATTAGAAAATTATTAGCCTAAGATTGAATAATTTCTTTCAAGACATGATAAGAAATTGCATGTGATCTAACTAGTACCCAAATGAATTATACAGCTACTGAAAAAGAAATGTTGGCTGTAGTATATGCATGTGATAAATTTAGATCATACTTGTTAGGATCCAAAGTCATAATCTATACTGATCATTCTGTATTAAAATACTTGTTTGCTAAGAAAGATACGAAACCACGTCTTATTAGATGGGTGTTGTTAGTGCAAGAATTTGACATTGAGATTAGAGATAAAAAGGGTTCTGAGAATTTAGTTACTGATCGTTTATCACGTCTAGAAAATGAAGAAAGTCCAATAGGAGAGTCTACAGTTATTAATGAAAGTTTTCCAGATGAAAATTTAATGTTAGTACAACATGTTCATACACCTTGGTATGCTGACATTGCAAATTTTCTAGCCTCTAAAATAATACCTCCTGATATGACTTATGTACAACGAAAAAAATTTTACTCAGATGTTAAAAATTTTTTGTGGGATGAACCATTTTTGTTTAAGATATGTGGGGATGGTATTATTAGAAGATGTGTAGGGGAAACAGAAGTACAAGATATACTTTTGCATTGTCATTCGAGTCCATACGGAGGGCACTATGGAACAAGTAGAACTACTTCAAAGGTTTTATAAAGTGGCTTTTATTGGCCTACATTGTTTCAGGATGCCCATCTCTCATTGTGATAGGTGTCAAAGGGTCGGAAACATAAGTCGGAGAGATGAGATGCCTTTATCCAACATACTTGAGGTAGAGATATTCGATGTATGGGGGATCGACTTTATGAGACCCTTCCCTATTTCACAAGGTAAAACTTATATCTTGGTGGCTATGGATTATGTTTCCAAATGGGTAGAGGGATAAGCTTGTGTAACAAACAACGCAAATACGGTGGTTAAGTTTTTTAAAAGGCACTATTTACAAGATTTGGAGTTCCAAGGGCAATAATAAGTGACGGAGGTACGCACTTTTTAAATTGAGAGTCTTTTGAAAAGATATGGAGTATGCCATAGAGTATCTACTCCATCCCATCCACAAACTAGTGGTCAAGTGGAAATTTCAAAACGTGAACTTAAGTGGATTTTAGAAAAAACTGTCAATTCATCTCATAAAGATTGGTCACTTAAATGAGATGATGCATTTTGTGCATATCGAACGGCGTTTAAAACACCAATTGGGATGTCTCCATACCGTTTGATTTATGGTAAAGCATGTCATCTACCTTTAGAACTTGAATATAAAGCTTATTGGGCAATAAAAGCTCTGAATTTTGATTTGAACAAAGCAGGCATTAAGAGGAAACTTCAATTAAATGAACATGATGAGATTAGGTTGCTAGCATATGAGAATGCCAAGTTATATAAGGAAAGAACTAAATGGCATGACACTCATATTCGAATCAAGCCATTTAAGGAAGGAGATAAAGTATTGTTGTTTAATTCACGACTACGCTTATTTCCTGGAAAATTGAAGTCTAGATGGAGTGGACCACTTGAAGTGATCAAAATTTTAGATCATGGAGCGTTAGAGTTGAAAAATTTATCCAATGGTTCCACATTTATGGTAAATGGACAAAGATGTAAGTTTTAATTGGGTGATAAGGTTGGTAATCCACCCCAAGTAGAATTGCATGCAATCTGAAGACACCAAATTGGTAAGTATAATATATATCTATATATATATAACATGTTTTGTTAATTTTGTTTTCATTTTATTTTTTTAAGCAATTACATTTTAAATATTTTCTTTGATGACAAACCAAGATATGGCTTAAAAAGATTCATATCGGTTTAAGTTCATTCTTAAAAAAAAAAAAAATTTCAGTTCAAGTGTGTAGCCAATTTTGCCTTTGCAGAAACAGATTATGCTAGCGCGAATTAGGGAAGCGCGGGCGGGTAAGATTGTGCTTCAAGCACAGAAGAGTTGGCCTTTATATTCACGCACAACATTGCGGGCACGATAACTGTGAAAAAAGAGACAGAGATATTGGATTAAAGATTGCGAGTAATATTCGCAGGCGCGAATAGGGTGCAAAGGAAGGCAGAAGGTTTGAGATCATCGTTCGCATGGAGAAATCTTAAAGATCACGAGCGTGATACCAGATTCGCGGGCGTGAATGTCCAACGGACAGAAAGTAAAAACTATCTTTTTCAAATTCAATTCAACGCTTCTCCTTCTCAAGGTATTCAAACTTGCAAAACTGCAAACACCTTCTCAAAACTAATCAAATCCTTTCCTTCTCAACTTCTCCATTGACCATTCAAACCTATCCTTCCCTAAGATTATCTATATAAAGGACTCTATTTTTCTTCAAACAACAAAATCTGCCATTACAATACTCTTCATAAAACTCTTATGTTTTTTACAATCCTTAGCTGACACACTCTTCACTCTCATTATCACTATGCCGTTCAAGCAAAAGGTAAGGAAAAAGAATGATGGTTCATCTTCTTCAGTTCCAATAAAGAAAGACTTGGCTTCAAAGTACAAAGCGCCATTTCCCATCTACACTACAGAGGAGGGTGAACGTTTCAAACGCCTCACGAAATGCAGTTTCACAGGTATGTATATTCTTGACACTAATTTTTTGCAGCATACTGGTCTTTTAGAAAAACTTCAAGAATATCTGAAAATCCTTAATTTTGAAATCCATAGTCAATTAAGAATTCCTGAGAATGCTAACATAAGTCTTGAGTTTTTGACTACCTTTGAATGAGTTGATGAGATAGAGACTGCCATAAAATTTAGAGTAGAGGGAGAGGAATTAACTTTGGACTATGATAAAATGCATCGGTGGTTAGGATTTCTTGAAAATGGGTTTGCTTCCAAACCGAAAGGTTGGAACGCTGCTTCGGTTTGGAAAATTCTAACATGTCAGTCATCTTTTAATGCTTGAAATGCTGGTAATAAATGAATTAAGGATGAAAGTATTTTATATCTGCATAAGTATCTGTGTTACGCTTTGTATGGAAGGGTGGAAGCCACCAAAGTCCAAACAAAGGATTTGTTTTTGTTGGAAACTGTTTTGCAAGGCAAGAGGTAGATGTTACAGGAATAATGTTTGATACACTCTACAACGCATCCCGTCATCAAGGCAAGATCACGTTGGGGATCAGTAGCATGGCACCAATTCTAACCTATGCTGCCCGAATGCCTATTCCCGCCTATCATGAACAACCAACTGATACTTTCCGATATGTGGATGGTGTTTTCTTGGAAAAGGCCTGATTAGTAGATGAAATAAAGGATGGTAATACCATAGTTTATCGCTGGAAGTCATGGGAGAGAAGAGTGGGCCACCATAATGGCGATGCCGGGACTTCTCGTCTGAATGAAGACGAAATCAGAATACGGAAAGAGAAGTCCTCGATGACATCTCTTTGAGTTGAGTTGATGTATTACAACAATCCCAAGAGAATTTGCAAGTGACCGTTTTTGAGATGGGTCAGCAGTTGCACACCATTCAAAAAGAGCACAAGATTATGGTGCGGAAGTGGATGTCATATTTCCGGAAGCGGAACATCAAATTCACTTCGTCCCCTCCAGATTCTTCAGAGGCATAAGGTTTTTTTGCACACACTTGTTTATCTTTTCATTTCTATTTGTGTTATGTGTGTTGTATGCATGTGTTATGTGTGTTGTATGCATGTCTTCTCTCCCAATGAGGACATTGTGCCTTTCAAGTGTGGGGGAGTGTCTATGTGTCTTAATTTTTCTCATATATTAAAAAAAGCAAAAAAAAAGAGAAAATTAAAAAAACATGACAACTACAAAAGTCAAATTCTTTGCCTTGGTTCAATGTTTAGTCCCCACATGTTGAGTTGCTTATATTTCACCTTTTGAAATGGAAGTCTTGAATAATATACCATGATTAAGAGATTTCAATGATTATATGGTTAGATTTGATTATGAACTTAAGTGTTAGGGTTTAAACATGACATGTGAAGTTTCTTTAGCAAAATTGTAAATCTTTAGTTAATTATTTAGACATAATTTTGGCTTAAGAGAAGCATGAATCCTAACTTGAATAAGAAGTAGGAAGAAAAGGGAAACTAAAGCCATAATACATGTATGTTTCAAGTCAATAAAGGATGAGGGTATTGCGTGAGAAAAATCAAGATTGAGGGAATAACGGAAATCTGTTTTGATGAGAAGTGGTACGGAGCATAAAATGCAACCACTTTTTGCTTATATTCCCATATTAATACATATATATATATATATATATATATATATATATATATATATATATATATATATATATATATATATATATATATATATATATATATAAAGAGAGAGAAAGAAAATAAAAATAAAAATAAATGCAATACAAGAGGTAACAAAAGAGGAAAAAGGTGAGAAGTGGTATGGAGCATAAAATGCAACCACTTTGTTTGATAGAAATAGGTTACCTAAAAATACCTTGAGATAAGAAACATTACATGTGTGCTAAACTTGTCCTAAGTACTTTCTATTTCGCATTCTAAGGAAGGAGAATTGCCTATCTCATGTTTTAAGTTTGGCTAGATTTTAAAACTTTAGATTTTTTTTGCTAGATTGAAATTTTAGACTCCATGTTCACTTATAATACTTGGGTTTAAAAAATCAAATCAATCTCTTATCTTTTGGTAGATTACTTAAGAAATCCAAATCAACGAGTCAAATATAAACATGATCAACATAAGTTCAAAAGAAAAGATGAATGTTTTGCTTAGGGACAAGCAAAGAGCTAAGTGTGGGGGAATTGATAGCCTCGCAAAGCGGGCAAATTTGTTAAGTTATAATCGCATGATTTGCATGATTGCATGTTTATTTTTATACATTTTACATTTTCTTGTGTTGTTTTTGGTTTAAAGTTGTTTTAGGAATGAATTTGAACAAAGGATTGGAAAGGGCTTGTTTTTAAGAAGAAAAGGATAAAAAAATTGACTAAGTATGGGAAAGAAGTTTTCTGCTAAGAAACTTCACGACAACGAATGAAGTCACGCTGCATGGGAACAGATGGTGATTCGCGAGTGCAACCCATATATGCGCGGGTGCGATCTATATGGCAAAAGGTCCAGAAAGCATCAGGCAGAACTCGCGAGCGTGAGGAACACAACAAAAACGGCAGAAGAGTACCAGGTCAAATTCGCGAGCGCGACATTAAAACTCGCGAGCGCGATGAGCACTCCAGAAGAGGCAGAAAGATCATAAGAAGTGATCGCGGGTGTGACCTTTAAACTCGCGAGCGCGAGTCGCTTTTCTAGAAGACTTAACTACTACCTTTTTACTAGAAAGTTGTGTCTTTTCGTGAACAGATTAGAATTTCTCCCATCAGAAGTCAGTTGAAGCACCCTTTGGCCAGCCAATCACCTTCATAACTAATATTCTCTTCCTCTTCTATAAATTGCAATCTAGATTTAGAGGAAAAAAGAAAAATAGAAAATAGAAAGAAAAAAAGATGCAGTATTAGAATATAGTAGAAAATAATAAAGTTGTACTTAGAAATAACTTGACGAGAGTCATTTATTATTGTTTGTGCAAAGAACATCAAAGAGTTCCTCAAGGTGTGACGCCCTCCGGAGGCTTGAGTTTGATTACTTATATCTCTCTTTTGTTTTATTAAAGACTTTTTGTATGTTGTTCTTCATTATTTTTTTTATGCAAAGCGACAATATTATTTTGTTCCATTCAATAAAAGTTTCTTTAAGTTATCTTTTGGTCCTTGTTTAATCAAGTTTACTTAATTATATTCTCAAAAAGAAATAATTCATTAAAGATCAAAGAGGTAGAATTCAGTTAGTTGGATTTGCATGTGAATTTTTAACTTGGTTTGTCAAAGTTAAGTCTATCTTGTTGAAATAATTAAAGAATAAGAGTTAGGATTAGTATTTGATAAAGTAAGGCATTTGTTGTATGAAGAGATACATATAATAAATAGAATAATTCTATACCGAGATGTCGAATTATACTTTACCACATGTGATTAGATAATCGTTTATTGCATGTTACATGTTTTGCTATAGAAAAAGAAAATCGATTGTATAATCAATTCTTCTAAGTATTCTACTATATCTTATTAAATAAAATTAAGTAGTATATTTAGTTAAAATTTAAATAGAATTATAGTTTAATCATTTCATATTTTATTGCTGTAAACATAAGTGTTAAAGATAAGTAGTAAAGTGGACATAACCTGTTCCTCGTGGGATCGATCTTTTTATTACTACGTTGTGATCCGTATACTTGCGGGTAATCAAGGAGTGCAACAGGGGATTTTGTCTTTAAAAGATGTGCAGAAAAGAGTTTTCGTTTTAAGAGTATTCGTCCATTGATTATATCTTTTATCTCTCAAAACTTACTCTGTACCCCCTTATTTCTTTTTATCTTAATACTTTACGTTTTATCTTTAAAAGAGAAAAGAAATTTTATAACAACTTTTTTTGAAAAACAGTTCTGATTTCTAAAATGATTTTATAATTTTAAAAATTATTTTTCCTGTGCTTATATTTGCATTTCTGTCTGTCTATTTAGATTTTGTAATCTTTAGTAGATAGGTTTTCTTTTGAGAAATTTTTGTGTAATAGCTTAGGTGAAAAGCTATTGTGAAATAGGTTATCAAGCGACCTTGTTCGTGAGAGATATTCTAATGTCTTGAATTGAGTTTCTGTTCTCTGCCAAAAAGAGAAAAGGTTGAGGTTAACTAGAACCTTTGGAAAATTGAGTGGGACAAAGGGTAGATTTAGGAGTTGATCTATTGCCTTGTACTGTTGGTTTGTCTTTTACCCTTGAAAAGAGATAACATAGTTGATGATCTTGTTGACGCGTGTTTTTATGTCCCCGCCTGATCCAATGATGATACGAGGATGTGGAATGAATGGGTTAATGCTATCTAAAAGTCTTTTAATCCAAGGATTTAAATTAAAAAAAGATGTTAAGTCTTTGACTGGGTCATAGCTGCGTGACGCAGCTATGTTAGACTACATGACATTTTTGTATTAAACGACATGTAGCTCTGGTATAGCAAGTAAGCTGCGTCACGCAGCTATGCTTTGTGAACTACCTCTATAAATAGATCTTTTTCTCACGTTTGAAAAAAACTTTGGACGATTTTTGAAAACCCTAAAAACATATTGTGCGGCCATATTTTCCTCCAGAAGCTCCTTTGAGTTCGTTTGAAGGAAAATCGCCATTAGATATCAATTTTAGGTGAATTAAATCATAAAAAGAGAGAAACAAAATCAAAAGACAAAAGAAAGAGAACTTAAATCCTTGGAAACAAAGCTTCTGGGAGATCTTAACTATCACTTGTTAAGACATTCAATCCATTTACAATCCTCAATCTGAGGATTAGGTAATCTCTTTACCATTCTTTGTATTTTTTACTTATTTTTGTGGTTTTAGTAATTTAAGCTTCATTAAATTGTATTATGTTCATATTTGGCCATTTTACAAGTTTTTAAATCACATTTAAATAAAAAATGATCTAAATAAAGCGTTTGAAAACGAGCTTGGGCCAGAACAGTTGCGTCACGCAACTGTTCATCTAGGAACAGCTGGGTGACGCAACTGTTAGCTGTGTGACACAACTATTCTAAGCTTCCAGAGTTAATTTCTTCAATAAATCTGAAAAAATGACCAATTATGAACAGACCATAATTTAATTAAGCTTAGAATACTAAAATGTGATTTTATGTATTTATTTGTATGAATTTTATAATTTTAGTTTAAAGGAAATTAAATTTGTTGATTTATTAATAATTTGCATGTTTAGGATTAAATAAACAAAAATGTAAAAATGTGATTTTAGTGTTAAATAATAATTATGTATGATTTTGGTTTTGGGTTTATGGGTTCAATTTAAATCGGCTAGAATGTATTTTTACGTTCGGTTTGTGGCCTGCCGTTAACCATAAGGCAAGAGAGGATATTTTATTTATTTGATTTAATTACTTTGGTTTGGATGATTTGGACGATTATGGATGCGATGATTGAATTTGATTGGGACGATTAATTAATTTTCCATATAAGAACTCGGTTCGATTCATTCGGGTTGGGTTTAAATAATAAATAATTTGGCTTTTCTAACTCAAATAAATTAGAAATCGTAGGTTAAAAGAGGCCGGTTTTTCCGGGCGTCGGCTTCCAACGGGCCGGCGTACCCAATTCCCTTACCCAGAATCGCATTGGTGCGCCTGACCAGTTTTCTAAATAATTAGGCCTTGAATAAAGTCGGGTTTGAATGGAGTCATCTTGTTATAAAATTGGAAACGGTCCCATTGCCGAAATAATTGATGGCGACTCAAAATGTTTTATAAGACCAATTTATCGGCATCGTATCCAATAAAATGTTTTGTCACCCCTGTTCAAAATAAGATCATTTTCCATCAAAAATAAAAAGAAACGTTTTTCGGGTCGCTCGGGGGCGGTACGAAAACAGATCTCAAGATGAGTCTTGGAGAGTGGATGTACGTGAATTAGTGCCCAACCACTATAAATCACTGTGTTGATCTTTTTATTTTCTGAAGTTCTGCTTGATACTATTTTATTTACACTTCAGTTTATATTTTAGAAATGCTAAAGTTGTTAAAGGTTTTGATGTTCTAAAACTGAAATAAGCTTTATCTTTTTCTGAATATTAGAACTCTGGACTGCTGCTCAGTGAATATACCAAGTTCTAAATTGTTCTTCTATTTTCAGTATATTTCACTACTTGGGTTTCTAATCAGTTTTCTAATCTTGATTGAAGCTTTGTGAAGCAATTCAGATTTCAATAACTGTCTCTCACATAGTCTTTTATATTTATCTAAACTTTATGAGGAAGTTCTAAACATAATAGCTTTCCTTCATAAAGTAGTTTTGATATTGCATAAGAAATTACGAAGTAGTTCTAATCAATAACTGTACTTTGCAAAGTCTTTCTATTTTTTTCATAAAGCATTGTGAGGAAGTTCTAATCAATGACTTATTCTCACAAGTGCATTACTTTTTCGCTGCAACAGAATTCTGAGTTTTGTTTTTAAATCAATTTTTTTTATTTTTAGAAAACCCAATTCACCCCCCTCTTGGGTTGTGCCATACATATTCGGGACCCACACAGCACCAATGAGGCCTATCGGTGGCCCCTCCGCCGGTAACAGTAGGGACATCATCGGCACCAGCGCAGGCGACCTCGGTACTGATCAACCTTATTTTTGAGAAAATATGGATTTCTCTCAAAAATCCCCAATTTTTTAGAAAATTTACAAATCTCTTCAAAACAATAAAAAAAAATGCAGCTTTCAGACAAAAAAATCTATCATTTTAAAAAGGTCACGATTTTCAAACCGTAAATCGAATAAAATTTTCACCAAAAGCTAGAGTTTTAGGCCGCAAATTAATAAATTCTCATCCAAGCTAGGTATTCAGACTCAAAACTAATTTTCGGTGAACCAGGCCTAAAAATTTTAAAACGCACTTACGTAGAAGTTGAGTCGAGGCTCAGAATTGGCCATCATGCATCATTCATATCATATATTCTAACCATGACTTTCAGGTCAATAATCGAAGCAATGAACATGCGATTTAGTGCAAGCTCAAAAACAGCCAATCAGTGGAGAACCAAAATAATCGGGCAGTTAGTGCATAAAACAGGGCATCTAGTGCCAAGTTCAGAAAATGATAAACTGCTAAGAGAATTAAATGATTAACACCAAGAAAGAGTCCATACTATTAGAGTTTGGCAAAGGAGATGGTTCATCTAGGGCAACTAGTGCTAAAGTCAAAGTAAACAGGCTAGCTAGTGCCAAAATCATCATAATCAGGATAGTTAGTGCCAAAATCAGAAAACTTAGTGCAATCAATGTAGTCAAAGTTCAAATCATCGAAACCATTGCCAAAGTCAGAATAAACAGTGCAATCGGTTGCAAGAAATTTCCAAGAATATGTAGCCAGTGCAAAAATTCTCAGAAAAGGCAATCAGTGCATATTATAGTTCGGAACGGTGCAAATCAGTGTATAAATTAGACATTCAGGCAATCAATGTAGAATAATAGAGAACAAGCAGATTAGACATGCAAAAGTAAAATTTGACAAATAAAAAGTAGCAGATCCTACAAAACAGGATGCCTGAACTAGAGGAGCATCAACCCAAAAATGTACCAAAACCGCTACTAGAGTCTATAAGGTCCTACAATGTACTACAACAGAAAAGGAATGGTCAATGACATTTCTTCTGCCTTGATGCCTCTGCCTCTTGATGACTCTTCTTAAGGAAGTCGTCTTGGGTCAACACCTCAGATAGAGCAGTTTGGAGGTGGGTTACAGCAACAAACATCTCCCCGGTGTTGGCTGGAAAAAAAAACAGAAGGTAAGTTACCAGTAATTCCTTTTGAATCAATCTAAAAAGGTCAGTAATAAAGAGATAAGACTTATCAGCACATCGCAGGATATTTCGACCAAGCCTTAGGGAGAGTCCTTAGAACGTCAAAGTTGACCATACCCTTATAGCTAACATAGGGCACTCGACTATGATACTCTAGCCTAAGATGAGCAGGTAGTCAGCGAGACGCTGGGGGCTCCAAGCGCCGGAGGAGGGATATGGCCATACACAGAAGCTCCGGGCACCGAAGGAGGCATATGGCTAGAAGCTGAAGTCCCAACAGAAGCAGAAGTCCCAATCGAAGGAATAGGCACACCTCTAGGGCTAAAGCCAGCCTCCATACCACATAGGAGGTCAAAGCATGCCTTTGGATCAACATTGTAGCCCAGGTCGTCCTCCACTCGGTCAGTTGTAAACCTCCACCCATGAAAAGTAGTCCTTCAGGGGTTGGTACTCGACGACCTGTCGGCAGTGAGTCCACCTTAACAGATAAAGTGGACAAGGCCCAAGTGCCATATGTGCCTCCCGGGCAAAGAGGGATCAATGGGCTCACTGTGTGCCTTAGCCGCTTGGTCTACTATGCCAATACAATCCAGCATGTCCACCAGAGGATGAGCAGGAATTCAGGACACACCCATCAGCTGGTGATAAACCCTCTCACTAAGGTAGTAGCGTAGGATAACCCCACATCTCAGTAAAACTCGGGTATGAGGCAGTTCCCAAGCCTACAATAGGTGGCCATGCAAGGGAGTCTTTAGAAAATGCTGAAACATGCACTTCTTCACCTATATAGGACAAGCAACAAGTTAGAACAATCATGGCAGAAATGGTAAATTAAGAGTGTGTTGGACGTTACCACAATGATGGACAGATTATTGAATCTCCCTTTTAGATACTGATGGTTCGCTTGGTTGTACTTCTTTATAAGATTTAGCCTAAACCGGCTCATTATAGGAATCTCCCATGGCACCTCTTGATTCAGAGTCAAGGCATTGAAGGGAAAGCACAAATATGCCCAAGCCTGCAAAATAGATAGTCAGGATATCGAAAAGCAAAAGGAAAATAGTCTAAGAGAAGAGTTTAGAAAACCTACCTCCCATTTGGCCGTAGTGCCACCTAAGCCAATCCGGTCCCTGCGACTGTAGAAGCATATATCCTGGTATATCGTAGGTGTAAAGGCTCCGCCTCAGTCATACTTCATGTCTAAGTTCGCTAGGGACTGCATGAAGCTGAGGTCCACATGATCCACCTAGTCATGTGCAATCGTGCAACTCAGAATCAGCATAACAAAATGCATGAGCAAGCTGGTCAATGGTGACTTCACCTTTAGTTACACGACTCAGCCCCATCACTTGCTCACACAAAACTGAGCGTTGACATGAGTCATTCTTCTTGCACTCTAGTGCAAAGCTAAGCAGGTCAGCAAGACGGCCAGGGCTGAGTAGAGAAGAATCTACATCCAACGGGTGGGAACCAAAGTGTATCCCCATCGACATTGAGAACTCAAAAGGAGTCAGCGTCCACTCCCTAATTAGTGTATGGAAGTTATCGATAGTCTCCTGCCAACGCTCCACTAAAGCCTTCCATAAGCCATGATAGGCAGTACCAGTCTCTAGCATAGCCCTGGAAGGAGATATTCAATCCATGACTACCGGATATCTTTAGAAGATGTTTCGAACGACTCTTAGGTCCTTCAGTGCTCCTCTAGAATGGATGATCACCTGAACAGTACATGCACAAGCACGCAAATGCACAAATATTAGTTTTTTAGAACTTTACATTCACTTTTTCTTATGAACATGTCAAACTCACAAACTAACATGCATCTCAGTGTGAAATGTTACATGCAACATAACTAACAGTTCTTGCAGGAAAATAATAAGCAAACAGGCCGATTTATAGGCCAGTCAAACTAAGAACAGGGTCCTTAGACCAACCTCATACAATCAGACTCCTACCAGAACTGCTTATAGGGTTTTAGGAGCTTATAGCTTCGATCAGAGCTAAAAATAGGCCTCCAAGGCAGAAGGCGGATTTTCCTAACAATCAAGGGTAAAACACTAATTTTTAGATAATTAGACTCCCAACGGGTTGCTTAGAGGGTCTCAGGAGGTTACAGCTTTGATCAAAGCTTAAAATAAGCCAAGGCAAAATGGTAAGTTTCCTGACACCAAGGGACTAAATGGTAAATTACAATCAGACTCCAACTGGGACTACCTTTGGGTTATTAAGTGGAGTTACTTGATTGAGAGAAAAGATTAAAGCACATGGGTGAGGATTGATTTGCATTAAAAGATTGAGCTTGGGTATTAAGTTGTAGCCTGTTTACAATTGAGGTACCATTTAGAACTTTTACACACAAAGTCATGGATCTTTTAGAGCCTACCCGTGCATACCCATTTCACTTTCCCATTTTCATGTTTATCTTCATCTTCTTCCTTTCCTCTTCCACCTTCCTTTCAATTTTAATGGTAGTTAAGCCTTAACTTCAATTTTTCTTCTATCCAAGTAAGTAAACCTTCTTGAAGTTCATAATTGAATCATTTGGTGTTATTATTTTAGAATTCATAAGAATTCTTATTTATAGGTGAAGGGAGTTCAAAGAGTGTAGAAAAAAGAAGCTAAAGAGGAGCTCAAGCTTTTGGAGTAAAGGTTTGATATCTCTTGTTATTTTCCATTTTCTTTGCATGAGAATTGTGTGGTGTGTTGCTAGTGAGACAATATATTGCTTCATGTTGAGTGGGAGGACTGGTAATGGTGAGAAACAGGGGAGAACAGGGGAGGTATTGAATAAATGAAGTGAATATTGAGTTTATGTTGAAACAGGTTTTGCTGGAAATTTACTAGTAACTTCATCTTGATTTTGACCCCATTTAATGATGGAATTAGGAAGTGTCATAGAAGAGTTATTTGTTCCTCTATGTGTTAGCTTTACATGGGTTTTTGAATCATCCAAATTGGAGTTGTATATTGAGAGATATGACCAAAAGAGTACAGACTGTGCAGGCTGGAAAACGCGAAGCGCGCGCGCGAATCGCATGACGAGCTCGCGTTGCCTTCTCGCGCTCGCGATTTTCACATGCGCGCTCGCGACTTTCACCTGAAACTCTCTGACTCTTATTTGGCACATCTCGCGCTCGCGACTTTCAAGTGCGCGCTCGCGACTTGTGCTCGCAAACTCTCTGACTCTCATTTGGCACTTATCGCGCTCGCGACTTTGAAGTACGCGCTCGCGTACTTGGCCCTTGGCCTGTAAGCGCTCGCGACCTTCATCGCGCGCTCGCGAATTTGGCTTGGGAACTCACTGTCTCTCATTTGGCACTTCTCGCGCTCGCGACTTTAAAGTACGCGCTCGCGACTTGTGCCCGATAACTCACTGTCTCTCATCTAGTGCATTACGCGCTCGCGACCTTGCAAGGCGCGCTCGCGACTTGTGTTTTCATGCATTTTTGGACTTCTTTTTCAATGCAATTGTATTCCTTTGCTTCACTTATATGCCTCCAATCATTTTAACATCAAATACAACATTAAATCATGTATTAAAACAACATTCAAGCATGCAAATGATGTGAAATCAAATATACATTATGAATTATGAAGTTATGAACTATGAATATGATGTTGTGTTATATTATTGACATACCAACATTATGCTCCATTGAGGTTAGGTAGAAACCATGTAGATAAGGCTATGTCGCGACATAGGATAGCAGATCTGCACCTCATACAGTTTGATACTCCGGCTACAGGCCGTTGAGTGGATATGATTATATATGGGCCATAGCAGCCATGCATACAGTATTCATCCAGTTTCATACAGTTTTTCTTATCACCTCGGTTTCACTATAACCTTATGGAGCCATGCAGATATCTTGATATAACATTTCATGAATTATACAGTATTATAAACAGTACAAAAGATAATCAAGGTATCATGAAAGTATCATGATGTGTGTGCTTATATGTGCCATATGTGTTTGCATGGTTCTTTCTATACATGTATGTGTTTAATTGTTTCTTTATATGTTGAGATATCCACTGAGCTTTATTTGCTCAGCGAGTTACCTGTTTAACTCGCAGGTTTTGAGTTTGGACCGTAGAGAGTCAGCTTACAACTGCTGCAGTTCATCTGTAGAAGACTCAGTCTTCAGGGTAGCTACTCATTTTAATATGTATCTTTTGTCTATCCTTTTCATGGCATGTACAGGGCACACAGTTGGGCCCATTTCATTTTGACATTAGTATCATGTTTTGTAAATATAAATTACATTATTTTTGTAAACAGTATCAACATGCTATTATATTCAATATACATTATGACTTCAGCATGTCAGGCCATATAGTCAACCAGTTTGTAGCGTCTCGACTCGGTTTATTCGGGTTTACGGGTGGACCGGGAAGGGGTGTTACAGTTGTGGCCTTGATTAAGGCCAAAATTGGACCCAAAATCTATGTAGAGTGGATTTGGGGCAAAAGTTCAATTTTCCAAAGTTTAGGGAATAAATTGAAAATTCAGATCAAGTGGCCTAAAGCATCAATACAAAAAGCTTATATTTCTATGAGTCATATGCAATAATCACTGTTTAAATCAGGTCTATGTTCTAGCAAGTATACAATAAGGGACTAAATTACAAGCATTTAAAAGTTTAGAGGATAGATTAGAAAATACCGTGCTTTGCCTAAGGGTGGAAATATGATTGTCCTGATCCTTTAGGATGAACTCCCGGTTGGCACAAGTGGTCAAAGGCACACTCTCTAGTTGTTGGGCTATAATCGAAGAATTTCACCGAAACATAGCTCCTGAGAAAGAAAGCAAGAAGAAAAGAGGGAGTGGTGTGAGCAACTGAGGTCCAGCACCCCCCTATTTATAGAAAATGGGGAGCACAGGCCTTGCCTTTGTTAAAAGATCAGAATTTTCAGAACTCATCCGGACTCAAAATTCTAAACAGTTTTAGTCTATGTGACCCTGACAGATTCCAAACAAAGTTCTATCCTCCTAGGCGACGAACTTTTACAGAAAAGACCTAGAAAATCAGCCAAATCAGATCGATTCTAGAAAAATATTCACAGAATTAGATGAGATTTTCACAAGGTGTTCTAAGTATCGCCACGACCTATAAGGTATGGTTTTGAGACCAAAATTCCAATCAAAAGTATAGAAATTGGGGTGCGTAAGTTCAGACCAAATCAACTTTAATCTTTCAAAGGGGTCAAACTGTTGACCATGATTTCAGCACCAGGCTCTAGGAAATTCTACTACAGATCCAACGATAGGAGAATCAGCTTGAGCAAAAGTCGTTTGGGCCTCTAAGGGACTCCTGGAAGCTTGAAAATCCAAAAATCAAGCTAGAAGGGCAAGGCAGTAATTTGCCCTGATCGGTACCAACTTGCCCGGTGCGGTACCAATCACATGCCTGTTGGTACCAATTGGGCCCTCTAGAGCAGCCTACATTGGTCCTGATGCTGACATGGTCGGTATTGGTGCTGACATGCTCGGTACCGACCAGGGGCTCTAGTAGGCTATCTAAAGCTAAATATTATACAATATATAAGACTATTTTTCAGGTCCTTGTGCCCTACTTTTGTGTTTTGGAGAAAGACTAGACCTCCTTGGTTGTTATTAATCGTGGACCTTCACAACGTACTCTTGCACCCCAAACCTCGAAACCCCTCATCTTAGGTATAAATACTAAATTCCACTTTGTTGATTAAGCCAAATCCATCCGACATATTGCATGCTTTAAGCTCGGTCCATCCAGCAAAATCGACAAAACCAGTTTACAACAAAAAGCCCAATTCGTTTGACATCCTAAGCATGATCCATTCGACACCTTATAAGCCCACTCTAAGAGTGGCACCCTCAAAACCCTACCATCCTAAATGATGGTTGAACTTCATGCGCCCTAATCCTCATACAAACGAGGTACAAAGGCATATCTATGGATTTCCCCGACCAAACTGACCCGTCAGGATTTAGGGGAATGTGTCTCGTGACCCAGAATCCTCGATAAACAAAGCTAGAATCGGGCTCCCCTCCAAATTAAGCCATTTACTTATTACTTTTAATGCACTATAATTCTGATATTGCCATGCATTATCGGTATGTTCATGCATCGATATAACTATCATCCACGCAAACAAATATTTTGATTTCTCGCTTAAAACCCAAACTGTTGATTTAAATTGAAAGAAGCCAAAAACCAGTTCCCGAACCCAATGATTCAAGGCTAGTGCTGTTATCCTAAAAGGTAAATTAAATTGGAGTCAAACACGAAGTTTTTACCTTATATTTTCTTTGAAAATAAAAAAATTAAGGTGGTGACTCTAAACACATCACACACAGTCAAAGCACTCCAAAGAGCCAACCTGACACACATAAGCACTAAATCGAGGCATAATTAAACAAAAAAGAATGGTAAGGAGTTTCTACTAGTTGTATGAAGAATCGACTAATGGGCCCGTCTAGTTAGAATCTTTAGATATTTCTCATGGCGCTCGAAAGGGGGCTCACATAAGCTTGGACAACTCACTTACACACACTTCAAGTTTAGTCTAAAAGAACTGCATAAGAACAACCTCTCCATTTCTTGCCAAGTACAAACATAATTCTTAGGAAGTGTGGAGTACCAAGTAAAGGCAGTACCTGTAAGAGAATTTGGGAACAACCTTAGCTTGTAATAAGGGAAGTTCTCCAGGTTTGCCAGTTCCCCACACAGTATGGTGAAGCATGCAATATGCTTCAAGTTAGACTGTCCATCCTCAATAGAAAATAAAGTAAAGTCGTGAATTTTATATCCTCTAGGGTAAGGATTCTCCCTATAAACAGCTTCAGGATACGGTTTGTAAAATTCTAGGCGGCCAATTTGTCTGAGGCCAGGCCTATAATGCTCCTACACAACATCCCTTAAGGCTTCCATTGTAACTTGATGAGTAGGAGGAACCAAATTACCTGCAGCGGGAGCAGTTACTCTGTAACCATGATTGCTACCCAAGCCAACTGTCACATAGGGTATGTGGTGTACTGGCACAGTTTTCGAGTTATATACTCCAAGATGAGTTGCAGGATTTGTATGACTATGGATCTAGGGATGACCCTAAGTCCTACCAGTGGGGCAGTTAGATTGAAATGGCAACTTAGAGTTGAATGTCACCTGCTCCTCCCTCCCGTAGAGAGGTTGGTACCTCTCCTTTGATTGGACACGACTTGTATCAGTGCCCCTGGGGAACCTTGAGGCTAGTGCGCCCCCAGGCTCTTTGCTACTCTTGGAACCAGAATCTACTTCCTCAGCCTTGGTCACCTATCGGCCAATAAGTGATGAAATGATAGGAGATCCAGTAGAAGAATACTTCTCAAACATCAGTTTCATAATTTCCAAGAGAGTCTCTGTCTGCTTCTCTAGGCCTTTCTTCAAGACTTCAGTGATAAGAGTGAATTAGTATCAGAAAATGATACAGATACAGGAACTGACTTACCATGCTCCTAGTTTTGTTCATCAACCAAGGTACGTTCAGTTTCCATGGGTTTGGGATTAGGAATCAAAATCTCTTCTTCCTCTCGAGGATTATATCCTCCTTCAGCATGTTCCATGTTCTATGGAACTAAATTTCCAAGACGTACAGCAGGTCCATCATCTGGGTCCTGTGCCCAACAATTTCCTTTTCAGGGTGTGTTTTTGAGGCATTTGTGAACCCCAGAGACGGTAGTTCAAAACACAAAAGAGATGAAAGTTGCAACACCGGTGTCCCATCGAGTGTGCCAACAATTGTTTGCACTGTAAAGCAATTATGACTGAATAACAGGTTGAGCATGCCGGGTATTAGAAGTTTTCTAACTACAGGATAAATTGAACCACCTAAACTCCTTAATCAAAAGAATGAAGGGTTTTGGCTCCACGATAACGCTTCACCAACTGTTAAAAATTAATTTGATAGTGCTTGAAAAATAAATGTTGTAAAAGCTTTGTAAAATAAAAAGATTGCTTGAATTAAGAATACTGTATTGATAATGACTGGAATTGCAAAGACAAATTGAGAATATGTAACGCCTTGATTTCTGGGATTATGAATAATAGCTTACTGAATTGCTAATTGGTACCAAATTGGGGTTTTAGTATGAATTCTGATTCAGATAAGTTATTTTCATAATTATTGAGTCGTGATTGTGATTATCATGTCATTAGTTTGATTATTCATGCATTAAGTGATTTCTGGATTGCAAATTGTGAAGTACCTTAGGAAGCCTAGTTATGAAACTTAATGTGATATAGTTCTAATTGCACCTAGATATTTAGAATTCGGATTGAAAATGGTGTTAAATCAATTTTAGAATATTTTCCTATGTTGATATGATTTTTTCCTGTTTATTGGGCATTAAAATAATTAATATGATATTTATTATTAATTATTAGAATTAAACTATCAAATGTGATTTATCGACAATTGTTATTATTTAATATTATTAAGAGAATTATTTGTTAAAATATAATTTTAAAATATATTTATGGGTATTTTATAAATGGGTTTTAATTAATTAAATGAGCTTATTTAATTATGGGCCATTTTTTGTGTAATGAAAAAACAAAGAAAAAAAATAATTTTAACCTAAACTAAAAGAGAGGTCAACGCGCTCTTTGAGAAGAGAGTGCTGCCCCTCTTCACACACACATGCATAAGAGAGAAAAAGAAAAAGAGAAAAGAACAGGAAGCTCTTCTTTGTTTCAGTGATTTCCACCATTGAAATCTGCAATCAAATAACAAATTGAGAGTTAATAAATTAGAATAGTGAATTAAAGCTAGAAGATTAAGATGCAATTGGGTTGTGATCACAATAGGCATTCCATAATCAAGGTAAGATTTCATTTTGCAATCCGTAGGTGGTTTTCTAATCTGATTATATTTTTTAGAGTCAGCGTTGTTATGAGATTTCGAATCTCTGATGGTTGTTTTGTTATGTTTTGTTTTTGATTTCGTGCCCATAGAGAAGGGTGAACCTTCTAAGGTTGATAAGGACAAAGAGAAGGCATAATTGCGAATTGAGTTTGCTGTTGAATAATTTTGAGGTTAGTGCTTTAAAAATATATGCTTAATTTAATTCTTTATTGATGTTTGTGTGATTGTGATTATGAGAATATTTTAAGGGTTATTTGTGAATTATATTGCATTGATTGAAATTCATGTTATGAATGAAATATTAATGTTTTTGTTAAGTGTTTTTACTCTTATTTATCATGTTTGAATGTAGGTTTAATTGTTAATATTTGATTCTTAAGGAGAAGAGTTGATTTGGCATGTTTAAAGGCAGTGTAGTTTACATAGCCTTGTTGCCTGACACGCCTAGGCAGTGTAGTTTACTGTCTTGTGCCACATGGCTTGCTGATACGGCCATGTTAGAGAACACGGCCTGACTGTGGACTCTCCTGACTCTCACAATGTAACTTTGTATTTTTGACCTTTTAATGATGCCTTAACGCCCTAAATGCATGTCTAATGTATCTTTGATATGGTTCTCTTTAGAGTATTCTCCAATTGAGATTAAAATCTTATATGAACACTAAAAAGAGAATGAATAAGATATGGATTATGTCTAATTGTTTTTTTAATTGGGAATTATCATTTAATTGTGCTTGATAATGTGATCGAGAGGTCAAATGTAAGTTTGAATATGGCAATTGAGTTAATTAGGATTTAGAATTGGATTATGAAATCAAATTGGGAAATTTCGTTAATTGGTTAATGTTTGATGAAATTGATTGTTTTAATATTCTACTAAGGTCAATGATTTGCATTGCATGATTATGTGATGAAATGAACTTAGCTAGTCTACTTTATATAATAGCCCAACCTTATGCTAATATATTTGTTTAATCTTAAAATGAGATTTGTTTGATCTATCACATGTTATGAGCTAAGATATTTTATAATATGATGTCCATGTTCATGTATTGAATGATAATTGACATTACTAGGATTAGTAATTCAGTATGAATGCCTAATTGGGGATTTGTGCCTAAATGATGCTTGAATGTGGAATTGAATAAACCAATGTGCAATTATATGTTAGTATGAGATAATAATATGATGAAACTTAGAAAAAGGAGCATGTACCATAGTGCTATAGGAATGACCGAACCGTGTTCCTAGAGTATGAACGATGTTTGGCTTTGAATTTAGATTGCATGAGCTAAACTTGATGTATGATATTATGCTTGCTGGCATAAAGTAATGTATGATTAGATGGCATAATAGGACTTTGCTATTGAGATGTTGACTCCGTTGACCTATGAACTAATATGAAATAAGTGTGTCCTTATGACTTGGTAATACTGATTTAGCATTATGCTTTGGGAAGCTTAATGCTAGCACCAGGTACGTTTTCTTACTTGACTTGAATAATGTTGGACTAAGATATGTGTGGATTGATGCGATCTAAATTGAATTTGTTGAGCTATCTATTTTATGATATGAGATTGTTGAAGCGTGTTTTTATGCCTCCACCTAATCCAATGATGATTCGAGGATGTGGAATTAAAGGTTAATGCTACCTAGAAGTCTTTTAATCCAAGGATTTAAATTAAATTGATTTTAAGTGTCTGACGGGGTCGTAGCTGCGTCACGCAGCTATGTTAGACTACATGCCGTATTTGTATTAAACGACACGTAGCTCTGATACAGCAAGTAAGTTGTGTCACGCAGCTAACGGCTGCGTCACGCAGCTATGCTCTGTGACCTACTTATATAAATAGATCTTTTCAATTCACGTTAAAGACAACTTCTGAACAATTCGGGACGATTTTTTAAGAAACCCTAAGACGCATTGTGCGGCCACATTCTCCTCCAAAAGCTCTTTTGAGTTCGTTTGAAGGAGAATTGCCATTAGAGATCAATCTTAGGTGAATTAAACTAAAAAAGAGAGAAAACTAAGAGAGAAAAGACTGATTATTTAAATACTTGGTGACGAAGCTTCTGGATCGCCATAACCTTCATTCGTTAAGCCGTTTACAATTCTCAATCTGAGGATTAGGTAATTTCTTTACACCTTTTGTGTTTTTTATTAATTGATTATTTATTTTATTGTTGTTTTAGTAGTTTAGTCTTAATTGAGTTATATTCTGTTCGTTTTGGTCATTCGAGGTTGTCTTGAATCATATTTAAATAAAAAAATGCTTTAAACTAAGAATTTAAAACAAAGCTCGGACCAAAGCAGTTGCGTCACACAGCCAGTAGATCCGTAACGGAGCTGGCAGTTACGTGACAGAACTGTTCATATCCAAAATTTCATTTCTTTTACCTAGAAGAGCCGCGTCACGCAGCTATCGGTTGCGTCACGCAACTCTTCTTCAAAGAACAGCTGCGTGACACAACTATTCTAGGGTTCCAGAAATAATTTTTATTCTTTCGAAAAAATAACAATTTTTGTACAAAAATAAAATTTAATTTTTCCCAATAAATTCGAAAATGACCAATTATGAACATATTATAATTTAATTAAGTTTAGAATATTAAAGTGTAATTATGCATGATTTTGGGTTTTAGGGTTTTTGGATTCAAATTCAGGTAGAATGTATTTTAGGTTCAGTTTGTGGCCCGCCTTTAACCATAAGGCAAGAGCGGGTCTTTTATTTATTTGGTTTAATTATTTTGGATTTGGATGATTATGGATGCTTTGGATGATTATGGATGCAATAATTGAACTTAATTGGGACGATTAATTAATTTTCCATATAAGAACTCAGTTCGATTCATTCGGGTTGGATTTAAATAAATAAATTGGCTTTTCTAACTAAAATAAATTAAAAATCGTAATGTTAAAAGAGGCCGGATTTTCCCGGCGTCGGCTTCCAATGGGCCGGCGTATCCAATTCCCTTACCCAGAATCGCCTTGGTGCACTTGACTAGTTTTCTAAATAATTTGGCCTTAAATAAAATTGAGTTTAAAATGGAGTCATTTTTATAAAATAAAATTGGAAACGGTCCCATTGCCGAAAAAATGGGTGGCAACTCAAAATATTTTGTAAGACCGATTTATCGGCGTCATATCCAAAAGGTTTTGTCACCGCTGTTCAATAATAAAAATCACTTTTTCCAATCAAAACCAAAAGAGACGCTTTTCGGGTCGCTCGGGGGCGACGGCGAAAACAGATTGGCGACTCTACTGGGGACGCATCTACTAATCCCCGACTATTTTTAAATAACTAGTCGGTTGCAATTAGGAATTAACTCTAAACCTACTTTTTCTAAAATTGGAATTAACTAGTCGGTTATTTTTAAACAGATTGGCGACTCTGCTGGAAAATTCTTTAATCGTCTTTGTTTGTTTATTTGCTTTCCTTTATTTTTTCTAAGTTCTTGCATTTATACTGCATTTCTCTCTTCTCACCATTTTCTACCCAAATTATCCCTCGGTATCATTGTTAACTTCGGACGTGGATCCAGCCTAAACCTTGCGTTTTAGGCACATCCACCCGAGAATTAGCAATTTTACCGACCGCAAGCCTAGTACCTTTAAAGGTGCGTCAAAAGGAGTAGGTCCATGTGAAAGCCCGAATCCTGTTTGCGGAACCCGGACTTTGTAAGCCCAATGGACCAAAGCCCATGCATGTAGTTGAAAGCCTTAGTCACTTCCACATAAGAAAAACCAGAGTCTATTTGCTGTTGTTCTGTCACATTCATTCCGAGAGTTTATATCGCCAATCTCAAAATCCCCTGCTGGTTGTCAAGATTAGACCGAATCCTAGGGAACAGATGTCGGAATTTTACCAGCAGAACTCGTGTGTGGGAGAGATAAGGTTGGAAGGCATGCATTTCCCAACTCCCGTTCCCCTGTATGTTATAAATTGCTCATCTGCTGTGACATTCATGCACCATGTAATACTTTTCATTTCAGCCATGCATTAGTAAGAGCTAATTTTCGGTATGGACGTTTGATCTTGCTTTTGAGACTGGACCTCAAATTCGGTTTGAATAACATAATGCAATTGTTTATAGTGAATTAATACCCAAAAAGAAAAGGGAGTTATAAGGGGGTTGCAATTCCTTTGTATTTTCACATTTCTCGCATTATCTGAAAGTAAGCATGAGATTGAAAAATTTTTGTAATTAATCAAGATAAGATCTTGGTTGGGACCATCTGTCCCAAGGCAAAAATTAAGGACACAAGAACAAAAAAAAAAAAAACAAAAGAGAAATATCCCGCTTGGAAATTCTTTCATTCCAAGGCAAAAATTAGGGACTCGAGTGAAAATAGCCGACTGTAAAATCCAAAAGGAACGGACGACGACAAATAATGCTGGAAATGTTTAAGTATAAAGTAAATTATTGCTATGTTATTCATGTCGAATTTGAGGTCCACTCGTCGAAAACGAGATCTTATTTCCATATCGGTTATTAGCATATTAGATTTGGATTCTTCATCCTATGTGCCTCTATTTTTCATGCATGCATGCAGAACCCCTTTAACACAGGTCCTTTTATTTATCAGCCAAAATTTATCCGTCACGGGAAACCACTTCGAGAGTTTGGCATTGACAGCCTGGTCAACGCCTGGTCAGAGCGTCCCCAATCCCCGAGCGTGCTCCGGTTAGTTCTGTGGTCAATTCAAGTTCGTCTGATTCAGTTCCTAATTTAGACCCGGTTATAGTTGAGATGGCTGACAACGCTGTGAATGAGACTGCCTTTTCTCCGACCCAGTTAAGGGCTATAACTGATATAATAGCCGCTGCTTTTGCTCAAGAGAGGGCACAGAATCAAGTTCCTCCTTCAAGTAATCAACCAGCTTCCCCTGTAGTTGAGGAAAGGAAGATTCCAGAACCCGCTTTGGGTAACCAAGCATCAGCTGATAATGTTGGTCCAGCTGAGAATGATCTAATTAAGCAGCTAGCAGAATTGAAGGATAAGGTGGAGAAGATGTCTGTCTCGAAAGAAAAGGACCCAGACACCAATTTCCATGTGGCTGAATATGTCTTGAAGCCCACACACTCTACTTCTTCCAAGACCTTTAAACATACCCTATTTGAAGGAGATAATGACCTGAGGTCCCATTTGTCCGAGTACATTCGTGTTGCTCAGATGAACCGGTATGATGAGGAGGATGTGTTACGGGCATTTCCTCAGACGCTGCACAAAAGCTATAGAAGGTGGTATGACGGTTTGGATGTGGAGACACAGAGAGAATGGGTTAAGCTACAGACTGCTTTTCTCAAGCACTTCAAGACAGATGAAAAGCGATGAGTTTAGTCTTCGTGATCTGGAGAGCTTAAGGCAAGGGAAGGATAAGAGCTTCTCTGATTACTATAGAAGATGGAGGACCAAGCTGTTCATGGTCCAGACTAGGCCAAAGGATCAAGAGCTGATTAGGATTTTTAGCCGAAGCCTATTACCTTACTTCAAGGAGAGGATGTTGGCTCAACCTCTCACTGACTTTTCTGTGGTACAAAGGGCTGGATTGAATATTGAAGAGCTGTATAAAGAAGAGAAGAAGAAAAACCAGGGGTTTGGTAACCATCGGTCTTCCTATAGTGATCATAATAAGAATGTTAGCACTGCAGCTACAAACCAGTCGGGGAGTAGCAATATAGTTGGAGCTATTAGTGAGGAAGTGCGAAGGGAATTCACTGATTTGGGTAGACCTTTAAGCACGGTTATAAGGTCCTGCATCAAGAATGGTGTACTGTCAAAGTTACCAATTAATCCATCTAGGCCTACTCTGGGCAAGTTTGTTGATCAAGACTGTGAATACCATCAGTGCAAAGGGCATTCTACTGATAATTGCTTCAGGCTCAAATATGATATTCAAGACTTGATAGACAGTGGGAAGATCACCAAGCCTCATATAGCAAGCCGGCGCCCGGAAACCATTAAAGTTAATGAATTGAACAAGCTTTTAGTCCTGCTTTTTGTTTTTTCTGAATGTTGTTTTGAGAACAATATGGATGGATTCTATTTACTATTTCAATCAATGGGAATGAATTTTGATTATTTATTTTCTTATTTCTCCTGATTGTTATGTTCATGGTATTGATTATACCACACGCATATTTGGCATAAATGCATTGCATCATTTTGCATTTAACCTAAGCACCGCCGAAAATCTCAAAATAATCGAAATCGGATCAGACTTTAAGATTGAGCTCAGAAACGATCTCCAAGAATGTCTCAAGGGGACTTCAGATGTTTTCGTCTGGAGTTATGCTAACATACAGGGGGTCAATAAGCCAACTACAGAGCATTTTGTTCCTACCAATCCGAACATCAAGCCAGTAAAGCGGAAAAGAAGACGGGTCGGACCAGAGTGGCAAGACAAGATGAAGGCTGAGGTTCAGAAGTAGCTAGATGCAGGTTTCTTGGAGGTGGTGCATTACCCTGAGTGGGTAGCAAACATAGTCCCTGTGCTTAAGAAGGATGGGAGACTAAGAGTCTGTGTCGACAAAGCCCCGCCCAAAGATGGCTTCCCTCTTCCATATATAGATGTTTAGATCAACAGTACCGCAAGAATGTGATGTTATTCCATTACAGACAAAAAAAAAAAGAAAAAAAAGGAAAAAAAAAAGAAAAAAAAACCAAAAGTGAGTCTTCAAAAAAAAAATCCTTTTTATTCGTTGACTGCTAAACAGGTGACTAGATTTATCGAGCGGAACATTTTCTGTCACTATGGTGCTCCTCATCACATAGTTATAGACAATGGTTTTCACTTCCAAGCAGACGTCATCTTGGAGAGTGTGAATACTCAAATTTTGACCTTGCTACAGTAAATTTGACTTTTCTACAGTGTCAATGCCGGACTGCAAATAGTCTACAGTGTCAATACCTATTTTTGACACCCCTGTCTGTGTTGACGGACGAATCCTTCTCCCTCTCACGCTCCTTGCGTTTTCTTTACCGCTTTTTGCATTTAATTTAATTTTTATTGCATTTTTATTGTGATATTTGGACATTAAAATTAAACAAATTAAAATTAATTAATATTTCCTAAGCGAGGAGCTTAATCTGGAGTTAAGAAGCGGTCGTCGATTAAATCAGGTATGTAAACAAAACTCTGCCTATTTAATTTTAGCACTTCATGCATATTTCTCTTCTACTCTTAATAATTCTACAATTGCATAAATGCATCCACGTCATTATTTTTTGGTAAATAAACTGCCTTAATTAATTTGATTAAGCTTAAATGCCCGGTTAATCAATAATCGTGGTATTAAAGCCTTAAATCCGATAATATTGGTTAAAAGAGCCTAGTTAATTAATAACTACGGTTCAATTGCCTTATTTCGAACAAATCCGGCTTAAGTCCAATTAATCAATAATTGTGGCTAAAAGCCTTAATCAATCACGTTTCGACAATAAATTGTGATTAAGCTCGAACGCCCGATTAATTGATAATCGTGGCATTAAAGCCTAAATCGCACATTTTGGCAAACTAATTGCCTAAAACAACACATTTTGGCCAAAGGCCTTAAAATCAACCATTTTAGCGACAAATCGCTTAAATTAATCAATCTTTTGGCCAAAGGCCTTAAAATCAACCATTTTGGCGACAATCGCCTAAATCGCACATTTTGGCAACAATTGCCTAAATCAAATCATTTTGGCTAAAAGCCATTAAAATCAACATTTTTGGCAACATGCCTAAAAATCAATCAATCTTTGGCGAAATGCCTAAACACTCATGCACAAAGCATACACACAAAATGCACAAAGCATACACACACTCATGCACAAAGCATACACACAAAATGCACAAAGCATACACACACTCATGCACAAAGCATACACACTCATGCACAAAGCATACACACTCATGCACAAAGCATACACACACTCATGCACAAATTATACACACTCATGCACAAAGCATACACACTCATGCATTAAGCATACCCATTCAAAGCCCTTCAAAGAAGGCCTATCGAACTACGTTGACTTTGATCTTCCATTCAAACGGAAGTACGTAGGCATGTTCGGGATTTCACCCCGGGTGGCAAGTCAAAATCACATAAACATTTCATTTGGTCCAATTACATCATTCACCTTGCAAAGCATTTATTCATGGTTAGTTCATCAGCATGACATAGTCTCGGGATCCATCTCGGGTTTGCACACCATGCCTTAAACATTGGGTTAATTAATCTAGTAACTAGGTTAATTAAAAATGGAGTCACTTAAGGTTTTTTCCTAGTTTACCCTAAAATAATTAAACAAGGTGGCGACTCACACACTCACGTGCATTTCTTCTCATTCATCATATGCATCACATGCCTATGTATTCGGGGGGAGGGGTTCACAGTTTGGCGACTCTGCTGGGGATTATTGTAATCATTTTACATAAAGTGGACTACAATTGCTGTGTAAACTAACTTGCCCTTTCTTTAGGGTATTATTTTGTTGTGCCTTGTTTTGCAGGATATCCTAGCACGAATCAAGTGTTCTTTCTTTAAGAATACTTGATAAGGAAATTTGGACTTAATTTTAAAATATGATTAAGACATTAAAACTTGTTGATTTATTTGCACGATTGAGAATCCTTTTCTCCATTGCATAAAAAATGAATTTCAAATGAATTTCTTCTCTCTCTGTTCAAATTTCTGAGTCTGGATAGCAAGTAGCGCTGATCGGCAGGTCTCTTTGATTATGTCGACGGACAGCCAAAGCGTCCTCCCTGTTACAACAAACCGTCCCTAATCCTTTTGGGGGTGGCCCATGAGTATGCGTACCGCTGGACCCACGCGAAACTCTTTGTTTCACATGTGGTTAGGTATATCCTTACTCAAGGTTCAAGGGTCCCTTAATAATCCGATTCTCTATTTGTGTCATAGCCTATAGAACCTATCCTTTAGGACTGTATGCACCCAGTGATGCTGAACCATTCCTTTAAAAATGAATTATGTTGTGATGTTGTGCGCATTCACGCATTCACCCCATACTTCAAAAAAAAAAAAAAAAAAAATAGGGTCTGGAAAATGATAAAAAAGAGAATCTTAAAAAAAAAAAGAAATTTTCAATTTCAAAGCTGGAAAATCACATTTTGGTCCTTGAGACCTGAAAAATTACATTTTGGTCCCCGAGACCTGAAAAATTACATTTTGGCCCCTTTAGGCCTAAAAGTTCACATTTTGGCCCCTAAAGCCTAAAAATTCCCAATTTGGCCCCTAAGGCCCAAAATTTCGCCATTTGGCCCCTAAGGCCCTAAAATTCCCAATTTGGCCTCAAAGGCCCAAAAGTTCACATTTTGGCCCTAAGGCCCAAAAAAAATATATCTTCTTTGAGAACTTAGGGCCTTTCGAAAAGTCGAGGTGTTCAGCCCTAAGCACTCTACCTTACATATCACATCCCATTGGGTCCCATCCTAGGTGTCCTAGCATACCAACATTACCCTACCTCACACTATCTCACATACCCTATGAAAACACCTTATATAGGATAGTCTAATCATTTTGACTATGTCCTTTCACAGGTACCCCTCCAAAGACCACCTGTACCCGAAACACCAACTGAGCTCTCACCCACAAGTCCAACAACCCCGACTGCACCAATGACATCACTGTCTGACATCCAAAACCTCATTGAACAAATGGAAGCCAGAATGGAGGCTAGAATGAATGAAGCATTGGCTGCACAGAGGACTGCACTAATAGCTGAACTAGGTATGGGTAATGGAAATGGGGCTTTCGCTGGGGGAAGTGGAACTGCTACCTCCAATCAGGGTTCTGCTGCTGAACCGACAAACCCTACCCTTAACCTGGATGACATGCCCTCCAGAACTGTTTCTGAGCTGGAAGCTCAGAAAATGAGAGAAAAACTAGAACTCCTGGAAAGGTCAATCACTGCCCTTAAGACACACAAGGAAGTGGTGGATATGGACTCCTTGTCCTTGTTCCCCGAAGCAAGATTATCTACAAAATTCAAGATGCCCAACATGGATAAGTTTGACGGAACCACTTGTCCCAAAACGCACCTGAAAATGTATGTGGGTGCCCTCAACCCGTTTGGCCTGAACAGCGAGCTCCTTGCTCAGTTGTTTCAGCAATCTTTGACTAGTGCTGCATTAAGATGGTTTGTAAGCTTGGATCGTTCCAAAATGAAGAATTGGGAGGACATATGCAATGCTTTCAACACGCAGTACCATTATAATATCGAAGTGGATGTTACCCGGAGGGAGCTAGAAACCACTAAACAAAAGAACAATGAGCCCTTCTCCTCGTTCCTTTCGAGGTGGAGAGCCAAAGCTGCTCAAATGATCAACCGAGCCTCTGAACAGGAACAAGTTGACATAATAATCAAGAATTTACTGCCTGTCTATCAGTCACAGCTTCAAACACAGTATTTGCCTACGTTCCAATCGCTCATTGCGACTGCAACTAAGGTGGAAGATTTAATCCAGTTGGGTCAGCTCAAAGAAGACTCATACAAGAAGCAGAATCATGCTGGGTCTAGTGAGACAAATGAAATAGCCAGTATAATCCCCACGAATCCTTTACGTGTTGGGAATTTGGGAAACAATCAGCCAAGAAGGCAATATACTGATCTCGGCATGCCAATCCTTTTGGTGTTCCGAGAAGCAGTGAAAGCAAATTTACTGAAGCCCTTAGAAGCAAGGCCATTACCAAACCCTCTGCCTCGGAATTTCAAAGCCAATGAATACTGTGAGTACCATCAAGGACATGGGCATAAGACCGAATCATGCTGGACTTTGAAAAACAGTCTACAAGACCTGGTTGACAATGGGTCCATCATCCCCAAGAGCAAGCTGAATATCAACCAATCCCTTGCCTAACCATGGGATTAATACAAAAAAAAAAAAAAAAAAAAAAAAAAATTTTGCTGAACAAGAATCGTTCGATCCTTTCGAACTTTTCTTAGAAATGAATGAAGTTTGTGTCTGAGAAGGTTTAGATCAAACCTCCAAAAGAACAAAGGAATTGTTCAAAACCAACAACAACATGTCTGATCGATTGAAGCATCGAGAAGAACAAAGTCACTACAGTCAATCCAATCCTAGTCCATTATAGTCCACCTGGAGTCTATCTTTTAGGGTCTAGTTTCTTTTTCATTTCCATTCAAGTTTTCATTTGTAAATCTAAGTGTCTTTTGTACACAAGTTTTGTCTTATCAATAAAAAGGGATCAGTTTACGTTCCAATCATGTTTATACTCTTTCGCTATCCTTTCCTATGAAAGCACAAAAAAAAAAAAAAAATCAAAATCAAAAAAAAAAAAAAAAAAAAAAAATGATGACAAAAAAAAGATAATAAAAATTGGCAAAGAAAAATGCATTCACCCTTTCATTTGCTCTGCATCAATTAAAGCTGGGGGCATCCTAAGAAGCACCATCAAAGGGCAAGTTTTGAAGGGTAATCATAGAAAGGATCCAGCAAAGGGTACACAAGACTTCAAACAGTACCGAGGCAAAGCCGATTGAAGGAGTTAGGGCCAGAATGGTTTCTCCGCGAACCTAGGAATGGAAGATGTTCCGACAGAGAGGTGTCTGAATTTTGAACTTAAAAGCGACAGAATAAAGAAGTTATGTTTGGAATTGGGTTGGGTTTGCACGAAGTCGCAATGCTGTCCATACACTACTCCAGTCATCTCAGAATCAAGTTGCCTCAAAATTCTTTATGGAGAGGCTGCTTCCAAAAAAAAAAAAAAAAAGAGAAAAAAAAGAAAACAAAAGAAAAATAAAGGGTCAAAAGGAACTTCTGCACAAAAGAAAGAAATCAAGGACAAAGCTATAAGAAATCAAGTTGTCAAAAACAGGTCAACTGCAAGCTCTCCGTTAAATTGAAGCCCATCAAGGGTAGATGACAAATCATTTCAGCCATAATGATAAAGACCAAGCGGCTGCTCACATTTTGAAAAAGCAAGTTAAAGGAATCAGTCATTTCCACAAATTGGATGACAACAAACACCTTGAAAATCAAGCACCAAGCATGGCACAAGTACAACTGTCCTTATAAACAAGGATCATTTCTCAAAACAAGAAAAAGGAAGAGTCTCCTCAAAATTCCTTATGGAGAGGAGAACCATTGAGGAAATAAGTTTCAAATTCAGAGGAAGATAAAGTTCAAGAAAAGGAATCAAATTAACCTCAAGAATTCAAACATGGCGAAGCCACAAACTCAAAGCATAAAAGCTTCTTCAACACTCAAGCCACTCAAGTTACCACCACAATGTGGGTATTCAAAACTCTTTGTGATGAATACAAGTCATATTTCAGTCAACCAGTGGTAAAACCACTACAACAACAAAGTCAGATTCGCCTAGGATCATCACTATCATACGAGCTCAAGTCAATAAGTTGATTCAATATCATCAAGTCGGGAAGGAATCTCGCAAAGACATCCAGTTGGGAAGGAATCTCGCAAAGACATCCAGTTGGGAAGGAATCTACAGTGTCAATGCCGGACTGCAAACAGTCCGGCCGGACCGAAGGCCATTTTGGACATTTACTGGAAGTATGCCAATATGGTACTTAAAACGTCCGGAATATCGCGAGGATCGCAGAACAGGTCCCGGAATGTTTTTCGGAGGTCCAAAACTCCCGAAAGCTCCTTCGGAGTGAAAGGCCCGAAAGGCCACCGCCGTGTACGGCGACCGGCCGTCGGCCTCCGGCGGCATCGCCCGCCGGTCCTAGGCGGCACCTGCCGCCCAGCACGGGCGGCACCTGCCGCCCAGCCTCTTGGGCGGCAGCTGCCGCCAAGCCAGGCGGCACCTGCCGCCCTGGACCCGAAAATGGCCTGTAAATAGACCATTTTCAGCCTATTTTTGAGACCCCTGTCTGTGTTGACGGACGAATCCTTCTCCCTCTCACGCTCCTTGCGTTTTCTTTACTGCTTTTTGCATTTAATTTAATTTTTATTGCATTTTTATTGTGATATTTGGACATTAAAATTAAACAAATTAAAATTAATTAATATTTCCTAAGCGAGGAGCTTAATCTGGAGTTAAGAAGCGGTCGTCGATTAAATCAGGTATGTAAACAAAACTCTGCCTATTTAATTTTAGCACTTCATGCATATTTCTCTTCTACTCTTAATAATTCTACAATTGCATAAATGCATCCACGTCATTATTTTTTGGTAAATAAACTGCCTTAATTAATTTGATTAAGCTTAAATGCCCGGTTAATCAATAATCGTGGTATTAAAGCCTTAAATCCGATAATATTGGTTAAAAGAGCCTAGTTAATTAATAACTACGATTCAATTGCCTTATTTCGAACAAATCCGGCTTAAGTCCAATTAATCAATAATTGTGGCTAAAAGCCTTAATCAATCACGTTTCGACAATAAATTGTGATTAAGCTCGAACGCCCGATTAATTGATAATCGTGGCATTAAAGCCTAAATCGCACATTTTGGCAAACTAATTGCCTAAAACAACACATTTTGGCCAAAGGCCTTAAAATCAACCATTTTAGCGGCAAATCGCTTAAATTAATCAATCTTTTGGCCAAAGGCCTTAAAATCAACCATTTTGGCGACAATCGCCTAAATCGCACATTTTGGCAACAATTGCCTAAATCAAATCATTTTGGCTAAAAGCCATTAAAATCAACATTTTTGGCAATATGCCTAAAAATCAATCAATCTTTGGCGAAATGCCTAAACACTCATGCACAAAGCATACACACAAAATGCACAAAGCATACACACACTCATGCACAAAGCATACACACTCATGCACAAAGCATACACACTCATGCACAAAGCATACACACACTCATGCACAAAGCATACACACTCATGCACAAAGCATACACACACTCATGCACAAAGCATACACACTCATGCACAAAGCATACACACTCATGCATTAAGCATACCCATTCAAAGCCCTTCAAAGAAGGCCTATCGAACTACGTTGACTTTGATCTTCCATTCAAACGGAAGTACGTAGGCATGTTCGGGATTTCACCCCGGGTGGCAAGTCAAAATCACATAAACATTTCATTTGGTCCAATTACATCATTCACCTTGCAAAGCATTTATTCATGGTTAGTTCATCAGCATGACATAGTCTCGGGATCCATCTCGGGTTTGCACACCATGCCTTAAACATTGGGTTAATTAATCTAGTAACTAGGTTAATTAAAAATAGAGTCACTTAGGGTTTTTTCCTAGTTTACCCTAAAATAATTAAACAAGGTGGCGACTCACACACTCACGTGCATTTCTTCTCATTCATCATATGCATCACATGCCTATGTATTCGGGGGTAGGGGTTCACAGAGAGAAATTCAGACCTAACTGGCATGGACCGTTCAGAATTCAGAAACTGTTGGACAAGGGTGCCGCTGAATTGGTCACTTCGAAAGGAAAGCCTTCTGATCGGATCGTTAATTAAGACTAGATGAAAAAGGTTCTATGTCTGAGATGATGCTTTCGATTATAAAAAAAAGAGAAAAAAAAAAGAAAAAAAAGGGCTAGGTTGAAAACCCGAAAGGGCGATCTAGGTAAAAATGAGCTCGCTAGGTTGAAAACTCGTAAAGGGCGGCCTAGGCAAAAGTTAGAGTTTAAAAAAAATAATAAAAAAATAAAATAAAAAATCTTTTGAGATTAACGCGTGGTGCTTAGTTTAAATGCGAAAATCTATGCCATGCATTCGTGACATAATTGCAACCGGTTGCTCAATGCCATCGACCTGACTAGAAGGAGAATAGGCGAATGAGTAGTTAGAATGAACGACCATTGTATTAAAGTAGTTTCTCTTTACTTCTGTATGATGTTGAAAGAAGTAAGAGCAATAAAGAGCTTGATTCTCAAATTCTTCTTCCCTTTTGTTTCTGGGGCATGATCGTTGATTACAAGACCTTCCTCTCTGCCTATATGGTCAACATTTACTCATTTGTTTTGAAGATGTTTGGCTGTTGATCTTGCCCGGGTATTGGATTCTCTTAGACAGCGATCAGAAGGTCAAATGCTATTTTCTCGGTGGTTTCCTTGGACGGATCAATAAAGAAAGACCATGAACAAAAATCCCTAGCGCTTAAATAGGCTCATGCATACATGAAGAAGTTGCATGTTTTATCTCTTTTTAAATGTTGCAGGTGATGAAAGGGTCATCCCTTCTTTTTCAAAAAATGTAAATCCTTTTTGTTTTTGTGGTTTTGGTTGGCTTTCATTTTGTTGTATTGTCTTTCGTCCATTTTGGAATAAAGTTGATGGGCATTTATGCCCATGTTAACAAGGTAGACCACTCTTGCAAGTGGGTGGGATGCCTCCATTTTTGTTTTTTGTGGCTTTGTTTTCTTTGTGCAGGAATAAAGCAAAATCTAAAAAAAAATCAATTTGGAGTTGGTGTGCGGCTCGTATACTTCAACAATTTCATCTACTCGCCACACAGGGGGCAAAATCATTAGATACCCTCAGGTAAGTCTTCTTTCAACACCGCATCAGGGAAAGTATACCTGAAAGTTTGAGACTAGAAAAATTTAGCAATTTTTGCTAAAATTTAAAAAAATTTTCTTGCAATGGATAAAACATAAAATTTTCAAGGTTTGCTTAAAAGATAATATTTTTGGTCTCGGGATAGATTCCGAACTAGGGGCAAAAATAAAATCTTTACCCCTGATGCAAAATTTCAAATTTCAAAGTTCATGATTATTAATGCATGGGGGCATGTGACGCCCCAACATTTAACAAAGGCAAAATCTGTTTGTACACAGAAATTGCTCTTTTCTCTTGAAAGTACTTCAGGTCAAACGGTGATGGTTTCTCGAAGCCGTTAGGTCCCACCAAGCAGTGATGTTGTATTACGAAGCTATTTGGATCGTTTTTTTTCGATTAGTGATGGTATATTGCGAAGCTGATCGAGTCAATCCTTAATCTAGTCAGTGGTGTTTTTTTCGAAGCTGACTCAAATCCTGATTAGTGATGGTGTATTGCGAAGCTGATCAGGACAATCTCAATGGCTAGCCGGTGATGGTTTCTCGAAGCTGTTGGGTCCCACCAAGCAGTGATGGTGTATTACGAAGCTGTTTGGATCGTTTTTCTCGATTAGTGATGGTATATTGCGAAGCTGATCGAGTCAATCCTTAATCGAGTCAGTGATGGTTTTTCGAAGCTGACTCAAATCTTGGTTAATGATAATGAATTACGAAGTTGATCAGGACAATCTCAAACACTCCAAAGCCGATTACACCGAGCTGAGGAGTTGAACAACAAAGCCGATTATGCCGTGCTTTGGATTCTTTCCAAAATCCCCTGAAGCGGATTACACCGAGCTGAGGAGGTGATGTGAACCCCTACCCCAAATGTCATAGGCATATGAATGCATATGATTAAGGACAGAAATGCACGTGAGTGTGTGAGTCGCCACCTTGTTTAATTATTTTAGGGTAAACTAGGAAAAAACCCTATGTGACTCCAATTTTAATTAACCTAGTTGCTAGATTAATTATCCCAATGTTTAAGGCATGGTCTGCGAACCCGAGGTGGATCCCGAGACTATGTCATGCTGATAAACTAACCAATGAATGAATGCTTTGCAAGGTGAATGATGGATTAATGAAATGTTTAAGTGATTTCGACTTGCCGCCCGGGGTGAAATCCCGAACGTGCCTACGTACTTCCGTTTGAATGGAAGATCAAAGTCAACGTAGTTCGATAGGCCTTCTTTGAAGGGCTTTGAAGGTGTATGCTTAATGCATGAGTGTGTGTATGCTTTGTGCATGTTTGTTTAGGCATTTTGCCAAAGGATCGATTGATTCGATTAGGCGTTCATCGCCAAAAATGTTGATTTTAAGGCATTTGTGCCAAAAATGGTTGTCGGGTGATTTGTCGCCAAAGTTGATATTTGGGCTTATTATTGCCAAAATTGATGTTCGGGCTTATTATTGCCGAAATGATTGATTTTAAGGCTTTTAGCCAAAATGTGTTGATTTAGGCAATCTGTTTGCCAAAATGATATGATTGGGCGATTGTCGCCAAAATGATTGATTTTAAGGCTTTTAGCCAAAATATGTTGATTTAGGCAATCTGTTTGCGAAAAGTGTTGATTGGGCGATTGTCGCCAGAATTGATTGATTTTAAGGCCTTTGGCCAAAAAGATTGATTAATTTAAGGCATTTTGCCAAAAAGTTCGATTTAAGCGATTTGTCGCTAGACAGTGGTTAATCTAATTTATAGGCAATTTGTTTACCAAAATTGATTAAATCGTAGGCAATTTGTTGCCAAAATGTGATTGATTAAACTGTAGGCAATTTGTTGCCAAAACGCGATTGATTAAGGCTTTTAGCCACAATTATTGATTAATTGGACCTTTAGGCGAAGTGTTCGAAATAAAGGCAATTACACCGTAGTTATTGATTAACTAGGCATTTTAGCCAATATTGTCGGATTTAAGCTTTAACGCCACGTTTATTAATTAACCGGACATTTAAGCTTAATCGTGTTTAATTAAGACAGTTTATTTGTCTAAATGATGACGTGAATGCATTTATGCAGTTGTAGAATTATTAAGAGTAGAAGAGAAATATGCATGAAGTGCTAAAATTAAATGAGCAGAGTTTCGTTTGTGTACCTGATTTAATCGACGGCCGCTTCTTAGCTCCAGATTAAGATCCTCGTTTAGGAAATATTAATTAATTTTATTTTGTTTAATTTTAGTGTCCAAGTATCACAATAAAAATGTAATAAAAATTAAATTAAATGCAAAAAGCGGTAAAGAAATCGCAAGGAGCGTGGGAGGGAGGAAGATCGTCCGTCAACACAGACAGGGGTGTCAAAATTGAAGAGGTAAGTGGCCTTTTATAGGCAAAAAATGGGTCGCCGGCGGCAGGTGCCACCGTGGTCGGCGGCAGGTGCCGCCGGCGGTCCGGCGGCAGGTGCCGCGGTGGTGGCGGCAGGTGCCGCCGGCAGCAGGTGCCGCCGGTGCCGGTGGCAGGTGCCACCGCGTGCTAGGCCGCGGTTACTTGGGCTTTTTCACTCCGGAGGAGTTTTCGGGAGTTCCGGGTCTCCGAAAAATATTCCAGGACCTGTTCCGTGATGGTTGCGACATTCCGGACGTTTTAAGTACCATATTGGCATATTTTCGGTGATTTTCCGAAATGGCCTTTGGTCCGGTCGAACTGTCCGTAGTCCAGAAAAAATAGGCTTTTCGAGCCTCAAAATTTGAGTATTCACAGTTGCCCCCCACCGGCGACCATAAAAATGATTTATGGGAGTCGGTGGTTAGCTGAAACACAAATTTTGAAGGCAAAAATCGGACGCGTCTAGAAGACCCGTGCTTTAGCCATTTACTTATAAATAGCTTGAATTTTTCATTTTCATTCATTCTAAGCTTTTCAAGTTACAAAGCTCTCTTCAAATTCTCTCAGCCTTCAAGGCTTGAAGCTTCTTCTCTCCATGGCTTCCTCGGATCTCAGCGGTGAGGATTTTCTGGGTTCTCTAGGCATTTCTCTTGAAGAAGTCAATCTCACGGCGGATTCTGATACTCACGCCTCCGTAACTGGCATCTTCGCCCAGGTAAGCCCCTTTTTGCTCCCCTTTGTTTGCAATTTTTTTTTTGAGCCTTGGATTGCACTAGGGATATTAGGGCCTTCGTGGCCGGGTTATCAATTTGCGGACCTCCTTAGCCTGATTGTGAATTTTTGGGCCTTCGTGGCCGGATTGTGAACTTTCGGGCCTCTATGGCGTGAATGTGAATTGTTGGGCCTCTGTGGCCGAATTGTGAATTGTGGGCCTCTGTGGCCGAATTGTGATGTGGGCGTCCGTGGCCGGACTGTGATGATTTTTTGGCATACTGCTTTTATTAGTATGCATGCTAGGGTGAAACTAAGATATTATCCTTAGTAAGGAACCGAGGAATAACTCTTAGATTGCTTTACCGTTTCAGGACCCTTATATCAAAGTGGATGTGGGTGAGACCTCCATGTCTGAAATCCCGCTCGAGATATTTGATCCTGAATATCTGATTGGGGTGATTATCAGTCCGTCCCATTTAGGTTACCTGAGGCACCACGACATGGGCCGGATCAGTCACAAGGAGTTACTGTGTGCTTTGGCCGAGAGATGGTGGGACACCACTAATACTTTCCATTTTTCTTGGGGCGAGTTGACAATGACCCCTGTAGATTTTTCAGTGATTTCCGGAATCCCGTTTGGCACTCGACCGATCGAATTATATGAGGACTGGAGGACAGAGATTTCCCCTGACCAGATGGTGGAGCTGATCGGGATAGACTTACCTCGGATCGTCGGGCCAAACTCTGCTACTCCGCCTTTGAGCATCTCTAGACGCTGGCTATACCTTCAGGCCCCCAACACTTATGCTAAATACAGGCGGGGAGAGCTGACGGCTACTCAGGCAGCTAGGTTCACCTTGTTGCTGTTGTTTGCTTCGACCTTCTGGTCCAACAGGAAGGAGAGTTTTAACCCTTCTATCTTGAAGAGTTTAGAAAATCTCGCTCATCTCAAGGAGTACGATTGGGCCGGTGCTATTCTGAGCCGCATGTATGATGACATGTGTGATCTGAGTCGGGGCCATTGTAAACTCAGTGGGACTTACTACTTCTGGGAGGTAATGTAAAGGCCGTTCTCCCTTCTTTTTTTTTTGTGTTTTTTTTTTTTTATATTAACTTTTTTTTTTAAAGGCTGTTCTCCCTTCTTTGTTTTTTTTTTTTTTTTGCAGTCTTGGGCATATGAGTATTTTCCTTTCACTCGCCCAGAGCAGGTTCATACTGATCTCGGATTGGGGCTGGTACCTTTGGCTTGGAGATGGTACCGATCAAATCTTCATACTGTTCAACACAAGAAATCGTTAAAGGATTTGAGAGCCTTTTTTGATACTTGTAAATTGGAGCAGGTATGTGCTTAGTGATTCTCAAATATGTTGGATAAAAAGGATTTATTAACATAATTGCATTTTTCATAGGTGGAGATAGGGGCAATGATTTCCCGCCTGCAGAGCTGGATTCAAGCTAATCCCCAATTCCAGCGGTCGGATGCCTTGTCTCGACGGAGGGTGGTCCTGTTGCACCCCGTCCTGAGGCGATATTACTTAGGTGAGAGAGTAAACATTCAAATAAGAGGCTGCCGCTCTATTCCTTATTCCCCTCCTGAAGACATGCGAGCGGGCAAACATATGACGTTGACCGACGCTCATACTGACGGTATTCCGCATGTGGAGTTCATCCTGGAGGGAGATTATGATGAGTTCTGTAGAATTTTCCTGATGCAACCCATCGGATCCCGGTGTGAACCCCTACCCTGAATATCATAACATATGAATGCATGTGACTAAGGCAGAAATGCACGTGAATGTATGAGTCGCCACCTTGTTTAATTGTTTTAGGGTAAACTAGGAAAAAACCCTAAGTGACTCCAATTTTAATTAACCTAGTTACTAGATTAATTATCCCAAATGTTTAAGGCATGGTCTACGAACCCGAGGTGGATCCCGAGACTATGTCATGCTGATGAACTAACCAAAGATGAATGCTTTGCAGGGTGAAAGATGATGTAATTGGGACCAATGAAAAATGTTTATGTGATTTTGACTTGCCGCCCGGGGTTAAATCCCAAACGTGCCTACGTACTTCCGTTTGAATGGAAGATCAAAGTCAACGTAGTTCGATAGGCCTCTTTTAGAGGGCTTTGAATGAGGATGCTTTATGCATGAGTGTGTGTATGCTTTGTGCATTTTGATTAGGCATTTTGCCAAAGAATTGATTGATTTTTAGGCATTTGATGCCAAAATGTTGATTTTAATGGCTTTTAGCCAAAAAGATTGATTTAGGCAATCGTTGCCAAAAATGATTAATTTTAGACGATTGTCGCCAAAATGATTGATTTTAAGGCTTTTAGCCCAAAAGAGTGATTTAGGCAATTTGATTGCCAAAATGATGTTGATTGGGCGATTGTCGCCAAAATGATTGATTTAAGGCTTTTTGCCAAAATAAGTTGATTAATTTTAAGGCATTTTGCCAAAAGATCGATTTAATTGTAGGCAACTTGTTGCCAAAACGTGATCAATTAAGGCTTTTAGCCACAATTATTAATTAATTGGACTTAAGCAGGATTTGTTTGAAATAAAGGCGATTACACCATAACTATTAATTAACTAGGTGTTTTGAGCCAATATTGTCGGATTTAGGCCTTAATACCACGATTATTAATTAATCGGGCATTTAGCCTAAATTTATTTAATTGAGGCAATTTGTTTGCCTAATGATGGCATGGATGCATTTATGCAGTTGTAGAATTATTAGGAGTAGAAAAGAAGCATGCATGAAGTGCTAAAATTAAATAGGCAGAGTTCAGTTCATGTACCTGATTTAATCGTCGACCGCTTCTTAACTCCAGGTTAAGCTCCTCGTTAAGGGAATTAATTTTAATTTAATTTTAAGTGACCAAGTATCACAACAATAAAATAAAACTAAAATTAAAAAAAAATGCAAGAAAGCAGTAAAGAATCGCAAAGAGCGTAGGGAGAAGGAGCGTCCGTTAACACAGACTGAGTGTCTCAAAACGGAGCCCCAGAGCCGTTTTTTATAGGAAAAAATGTGATCCTGGGCGCCCCTGCCCGCCTGGCCTGGGCGGGCATGCCCACCCCCACGGGCGGGCATGTGTGCCTTTTCCCCTTTCTTTTTCTTTTTTCGTTCCGGAGGCTTTTCCTGGAGTTTCGGACCTCCAAAAAATATTTTGAGACCAGTTCCGTGATCCTCGTAATTTTTCGGACATTTCAAGTACCATATTGGCACACTTCCGGTGAACTTTTTGAATGACCTCCGGTCCGACCGGACTGTTTGCAGTCCGAAAAAATGGCTCTTTGAGCCTCAAAATTTGAGTATTCACAGCTGCCCCCACCGGCGACCATAAAAATGATTTATGGGAGTCGGTGGTTGTCTGAAACACAAATTTTGAAGGCGAAAAACAGACGCGTCCAGAAGACCCGCCTTTTGGCTCCTTTTTTCTTCTATAAATAGCTTAAACTTTTATTTTTTCATTCATTTCCATCGTCTTACTCTAAGGCTCTCTCTCAAATTCTCCCAAATCTCTCATCATGGCTTTCTCCGATTATGGCAGCGACGAGGATCTGCTGGAGTCTCTAGAGATCTCTTTCAGTGATGTCGATCTCATGGCGGATGCTGATACTCACGCTTCTATGACCGGCATCTTTGCTCAGGTACGCTTGCTTTGTTGGCATATTGTCCATTATTTTAGGGCCAAATTGTGATTTTGGGCCTTAGGCCGAAATGTAATTTTTTGGGCCTTAGGCCAAACTGTGATTTCTTTGGGCCTTAGGCCAAATTGTGATTTTTTGGGCCTTAGGCCAAATTGTAATTTTTGGGCCTTAGGCCAAATTGTAATTTCTTTGGGCCTTAGGCCAAATTGTGATTTTTTTTGGGCCTTAGGCCAAATTGTAATTTTTTGGGCCTTAGGCCAAATTGTAATTTCTTTGGGCCTTAGGCCAAATTGTAATTGACTTCTTTTTGTGCTTACTATTTTTATTAGTATGCATGCTAGGAGAGGATTAAGATATCTTTTAGTTAGGAACCAAAGGATAACCTTAAACTGTTTTACCTTTTAGGGTGCATACATTAGGCTGGACGTAGGCGAGTCCTCCATTGCTGAGATCCCGTTTGACATACTTGATCATAATAACTCGGTCGGAGCCATCATTGGCCCTTCTCACCTGGACTTCTTAAGAAACCTCGAGCTGGGTAGGCAGAATTATAAGAGCCTACTGGGTGCGTTGGCTGAGAGATGGTGGGACACCACCAACACTTTCCACTTCTCTTGGGGTGAGATGACAATGACCCCGACCGACTTTTCATTGATTTCTGGGATTCCTTTTGGTACTCGGCCGATCGAGCTATATGACGATTGGAGGACTGCGGTCACCCCCGACCGAATGACGGAGCTGATAGGGATTGACCTTCCCCGGATTGTTAGACCTAGCTATTCTACTCCCGATCTGAGTGTTTCGAGGCACTGGTTATCTCTCCAGGCCCCTGACATTTATGCCAGACATAGACAGGGAGAGCTAACGGCTACTCAGGTAGCTAGATTCACTCTGTTGTTGTTGTTTACGTCGTCTTTCTGGTCTAACAGAAAAGAGAAGTTTAATCCCTCTATTCTGAAGAGTTTGGAGGACTTGGCCCATCTTACTGAGTACGACTGGGCTGGTGCTATTCTGAGCCACATGTATGATGATATGTGCGATCTGAGTCGAGGCCACTGTAAGCTCAGCAGGACCTACTATTTCTGGGAGGTAATGTAAAGAGCATATCCTCATTCTGTGTTGTCTTTTCCTTTTCTTTCCCCCCCTTTTTATTATTGATCCATTCCTTCGTTTTTGCAGACTTGGGCTTTTGAGTATTTTCCCTACCTCCGCCCAGAGCTGACTCATACTGATCTTGGGCTAGGGTTGGTACCTTTGGCTTGGAGATGGTACCGAGCTAATCACCAGTCTGTTCTACGCCAGAAGTCTTTAGGGGATTTGCGGAGCTTCTTCGATACTTGTACCATAGAGCAGGCGAGTGCCCTCTTAATTTCCCTTGGTCGTGTGAAAAATAAAAGATTTATTAACACATTTGCTTCCCTTACACAGGCTGAGGTAGGGGCGATGAATACCCGACTCTAACGTTGGATTGAGGCTGATCCCCATTTCAGGCGATCAGAGGCTCTGTCTCGGCGGCGGTTTGTCTTATCACATCCCGTTCTGAGACGTTATTACCTGGGTGAGCGAGTGCACTTCCAGGTTAGGGGCTGCCGCTCCGTTTCTCTTCCTCCTCCTGAGGACATGCGAGCGGGCAAACAGATGGTTCTTACAGATGCCCATACTGAAGGTATCCCACATATGGAATTGATCCGGGGTGGAGATTATGACGAATTCTGCCAGGTGTTTCTGATGCGGCCCATCGGCTCTAGGCTTGACAGTCTCCCGAGGTCGACCCCTTTCCAGCCGCTCGGCACCCGTTCCTCTCGGGCTTCAGGCTCCTCGGCCAGGACTCCAAGGAGGAGGCCTACGTCCCATCCTTCTTCTTCTACTCCGGTGGAGGGTCCGTCTCGAGCTGGCCCCAGCCATGCGGCTGGTGCCTTCAGGATTCCGCAGGCTATTTCAGAGGCTACCAGGCCAGTCCATCCGGGTTTGGCCAATTTGCACCTTCCATACAACATTTCCTATTACACTCCTGAGGGTACTTCATCTCTTCGGGAGGTGTCCCTGGAGCGTGTGAATCGCCTGGCTCTTCCTCCTGATGACATTAATGAGGTAATGACTGATAAATCTCTCATAAAAAGGATTTATAAGAGATTTGTATGTATATTGACTTATATATATATTTTTTGTGTGACTTCCAGGTTCCTGACGGCTTGATCAGTCAGATGATGGAGCTAATCCTTGGAATGCAGGAGGAACTAACTTCAGCTTGGACACTGCAGGCTTTTGACGACCAGAGGAGGAGGAGGTCTCGCTGCTGATAGCTGCTAGACTTCCTTGCTTTCCTTATTTTCTTTCCTCTTTATTTTCCTGTACCGAATCTTGGCCTGTGTTTCTATACTTAACTTATTTGTACCTGCATTTGATTAATACTGAAAGTATGCACGTTTATTAGATTTGAACAGAAGAGAAATCCAATTTAAAAAAAAACACACACCTTGCCCCCCCCCCCCTTTTTTTTTTAGAACATATCGTTTTGTAAAAAAGAACAAGAAAGATTTTTTCTTTTTTTTTTTTTGGGACGCCCGCCTGGGATGGCTGGGTGTGCCCTGCCCTGTCTAGGCGGGCATGCCCGCCTAACCGGGCTGGCGTGCCCGCCCTCCAGGTGGGCATACCCGCCCTAGAGGGCACGGCCAGCCGCCCTTGGGCGCGACTTTCTAAATAAAAAAGGCTGTTTTCAGCCTTTTTCTCCATTCTAACTCTCGAATTCTGTGCCTAAACAGCTATTTTGGTCAGTTTTCTCTCTCCCCTCTTTTTTTTTTACTTATTATTATTTATTTATTTTATTTATTATTATATTTATTTTTTTTAATTAATAACAACAGGATAAATAAATAAATAAAAAACATGAATCCCTTTTACAACCATAGCATGCATAGCTGGACCAGGAGTCTCTCCAAAGTTGAAAAGATCAATTTGGGGAGGTACGAAATTTCTCCTGTTATCACTCTTAGGGGCGTAGTAGTTGACTGGGACTTTTTGCGAGCCTGTATTAGATTTTGGGATCCTGAGGCTCACGTTTTTCGGTTTGGGGCTATGATGGAGGAAATGTGCCCTCTTTTTGAGGAATTTTGTGCGATTATAGGGTGTGATCCCAATGCTCCCTTAGTTAGGCACGAGGTGAAAGTTGGGTATGTTAAGTCATTTGAGAACTTGTTTCGGTTTAGCCGGCCACAGGCTAGGGCTATGATTGTGGATGATCAGAAGGCGATTCTGCTGCCCCTGATTGATGAATTTTCAGAGACTTGCTTGGACGACCCTGACCGGATGAGGCTGAGGATGCGGGCCCTGGTTTTCTGCTTATTGGCTAGTTTCTTATTCAACCGGGACCCAGGTTTTGGAGACTTGCGGCTTTGTCCCATGGTTTGGCAAATGGAGGATATGGGTTGCATTGGCGGTGTTGTGCTGGCAGAGACCATTAGAAGCCTTGACAGAGCCGCTTTAGGGTTCGATGATTGGATTGTTTCCCCCATCATTCTCCAGGTATTTTTTCTATTATCCTACCTCATTCTTCTTCTTCTTTTTAATTTGTTTCTTCGTAATAGAAAAGATCTATTACTCAGGTTTGGTTGAGGGATCATTTTCAAGTGGTGGCTGCTCCTACCTCCCTTCCTTACAATCCTTCCCAGTATCGCATGCGAAAAATCTTGATCTCGCACCCTTCTATTGAAATATGGACTTCGTGGCTGGTTGAATTAGGTCCAAATGAGATACTGTGGTTCATCCCTTGGTACAATATCAGCCGCTTTATTCAGGTCAGCTTCCGCCATTCTCGGGTTTACCTCCTAGGCCTTACCCACTGCACTTGGTACTGCGCTTCGCGCGTTTTGAGGCAGATGGGGATAGATCAGACTGTCCCCATTATGGATGACATTTCGGCTGATGCTGCCATTACTGCTGGTGTTACCCGAGCTGTCCTTAAAGCTTGGGTTAGAGATCACCGCATGGTGAGACCTTTACCCGATCCTACCAGTGTTCAGACTTCTCCCGAGTACCGGGCCTGGTTCATTACCGCTGTCTGGCCGATTGAAAGACCAAGGAGGACTGCACTGCTGAGTGTTCTTGAAGGTTGGGTTCAGGCTGATGTTGAAGAGGAGTTTGGGACAGGTGAGGAGATTGTGCTGGCCCCTTGGACAGGCAAGGCTGGGCAGAGTTCAGTAGAAGACTCAGAGGATGCCGCTCCGCGGAGGCGACGGGATACCTAGACTCTTATGAACTTTTGTGATCTTTTTCTTGTTTTGCCTTTCGTTTGGGACTTTGGATTTATCTTTGGATGTATGCTTTACACTTTCTTTAGTTATTTTGGACTCTCTTGCTTGATTCTGGATTATTTGACTTTGTCATTAGGCGTTTGAACTTTCCAAGCATTTGCCAACTTTTATTTATTCAAGCTCTAATTTTTGCCTAAGCCGCCCTTTCGGGTTTTCAGCTTAGCGAGCTACCCCCTTTTTCCTAAGCCGCCCTTTCGGGTTTTCAACTTAGCGGTTCTTTCTTTTCCCCCTTTTTTTTTATTTGGCAAAGAAGAATGAAATATGAAATGTTTTTTTTTTTATTAATGCTTAGACCGCGCCCAAAGAGGGCTGCCTACATATCTCCGATACATAATTTCTTTTTTTCCAAGGAGAATCAGGTCTAATGTAGCTCTTTCTACATTATGCAAATGATTACACCTACACAAAATATCTTCTTAACTGATCTAAATTACACGGATTTGTGAATTCCAAACCATCCAAATCAGTCAAGATGACGGCTCCGCCGGATAATATTTTCTTCAATACGTAGGGTCCAGCCCAATGAGGATGAAACTTCCCACGTGGGTCCAGGATTGGCTGTCTAATTTCTTTCAGGACCAAACAACCTTCTTCGAGTTTCCGGTCTTTAACCTTCTTGTTAAAATGCCGCGCCATTCTTCTTTGGTAAACTTGAGCTTGGTGGATCGCTTGCAATCGCTTCTCATCCATTCCCAAGACTTGTAAATGATAATTCTCAGCCAAATCTGCTTCGCTGATCTGGCTTTCCCGGATAATTCTTGCTGACTGAACTTCCAGCTCAATAGGCAGTACTGCTTCCATACCATATACCAAAGAATACGGAGTCGCCCCAGTAGGCATTCTGATAGAAGTCTTGTATCCCCACAAAGCATTTGGTAATTGTTCATGCCATGCCCTATGTTTCTGAACTGTCTTTTGCAAAATGACTTTTATAGCCTTGTTCGCAGCTTCGACGGCCCCATTTGTTTGTGGGCGATAGGGTGAGGACTTATGATGTTGAATCTTCTTTTGCTTTAAGAGGTCAGCGAATTCGCCTTGAAAATGAGACCCGTTATCAGTAATGATCTCGAATGGTGTTCCGTACCGACAAAGGATGTTGGCACGTACAAACTGCGCTGCCTTCTTGGCGTTCAAAACTGAAAAGGAAGCTGCCTCAATCCATTTGGTGAAATAATCTACAGCGACCAGGATAAACTGATGGCCATTAGAGGCTTTCGGGTGGATTTTTCCAATTACATCTATGCCCCAAGTTGCAAAAGGCCACGGTGAAGCAATTGGATTTAAATTGACCGGAGGCCGTTTTTGCAGCTTAGCGAAAATTTGGCACTCATGGCACTTCCGCGCGTGCCTCACACAATCCGCATTCATAGTTGACCAGTAATAACCTAGGTTCATGATTTTCCGAGCCAATGCTATCCCATGCATGTGTGACCCAGATTCCCCATTATGCACGGAATCCATAATGGTTTGAGCCTCCTCTTCACCAACGCACCTTAGGTGCAAGCCGTTCCAACTTCTTTTATACAGAATTCCCCCAGTAAGGAAGTATCCAGACGCTAACTGTCTTAATGTCCATTGATCAGTTTTGGTGGATCCCTCCGGGTAGGCTTCGTTCTGAAGGTAATTTTGTATATCCCAAAACCAAGGCTTGTCATCTACCAAATGCATGATGTGTGCTGGCTGTTTCTGAAGCCTAACTGTCAGGGGCCGAATAACTTGGTCTCTCCCCACATTAACCATGGAGGCCAAAGTGGCCAGGGCATCAGCGAATTGATTTTTGGCTCGCGGCAGGTAGTGGAAAGATAATTCCTCAAACTATTGAGCCAATTCGTCTAAGCGTTGTAGGTAAGGAACCAAACGCTCTTCCTTGATTTTCCACTTCCTTAGAGCCTGGGAGACTATCAGGTTGGAATCTCCGAAAACCCTGAGGACTTTTATCTCTTTTTCCAAGGCTGCTTCTAACCCCTTGATGCAGGCTTCGTATTCGGCCTCATTATTGGTACAGTCGAAGTCTAGTTTAACTGCAATTGGGATGTATTCTCCACAAGGAGTTTTGAATACAACTCCAATCCCATTTCCATGGTAGTTCGAAGGTCCATCGAAGTACATCTCCCAGACCTGACTTTCCAAGTTTAACAGGTCTTCGTCGAAGAACTCTACCTCCGGCATTTGGTCTTCGACCGGTAATTCTGCTAATAGGTCAGCCAAGGCCCCGCCTTTTACTGCCTTACATTGTACAAACTTTAAATCATAAGCCGCAAGCACTGACACCCACTTTGCCATCTTACAGTCAAGAACCGGCCTTTCCATAAGGAATTTCAAGGGGTTTGATTCAGAGATTACGTGTGTAGTGTAAGACGAGAGGTAGTGTTGCAGCTTGGTACAGGCCCAGACTAGAGCCAGACACAACTTCTCTATCTTGTTGTATTTCAACTCATATTCCAGCATCCTCTTGCTAAGGTAATACACGACATTTTCTATCCTTGTATCTTCTGCTTGTTGAGCTAATATGGCACCCATTGCTTCTTCTGTCACAGACAGGTACAGTAGCAAAGGCTTTCCTAGCCTTGGTGGTTGTAAAACAGGCGGGGATAGCAGGTATTGCTTGACTTGGTCGAAAGCCGCCTGACAATCCTCATTCCATTTGACTGCTACTCCTTTCCTAAGTAGTTTGAAAATCGGACCACAAGTATTGGCCAACTGATTGATGAACCGGCTGATGTACTGTAGCCTTCCTAGGAAACCTCAGACTTCTTTTTCGGTCCTTGGTGCTGGCATTTCCTGAATAGCTCTAGCTTTCGAAGGATCAATCTCTATGCCCTTCCGACTAACCATGTGCCCCAGAAATACTCCGGATGTGGCTCCAAACAGACATTTTGCCGGGTTGAGCTTTAAATTATACTTTCGAAGTCTAAGGAAGAACTTCTCAAGTGCGGTCGTATGTTCTTCGGTTGTTTTCGACTTAACCACCATATCATCCACATACACTTCCACCTCTCCGTGAATCATGTCGTGAAAGATGGTTGTTGCCATTCTTTGATAGGTTGCCCCGGCATTTTTGAGCCTGAAGGGCATGACCCTATAGCAGTAGGTTCCCCATTCTGTGATGAATGCCGTCTTCTCTTTGTCTGGCAAATGCATCATTATTTGATTGTACCCGACAGCGAGATCAGTCAAGGAGACCATCTCGTGTCCAGCCATTCGGTCCACCAACAAGTCAATGTGCGGCAGGGGGAAGTCGTCCTTCGGACATGCTTTATTCAAATCCCGATAATCCACACACATTCTGACTTTTCCATCCTTCTTAGGAACCGGCACAATGTTTGCTAACCATGTCGGGTAAGCAATGGGCTCTATAAACTTGTTCTCCAGTTGCTTGGCAACTTCCTCCTTGATTTTCAAGGACCATTCTGTCTGTAGCCTTCTAAGCTTCTGTTTCACTGGCTTAGCCTCAGGGTATACTGGAATCTTATGCACCACTATTGCTGGGTCGATTCCCGTGATGTCACTTGCCTTCCACATGAAACAATCGGCAAATTTCTTCAAACATTTACTGACCTGTTCCCTGTTCATACAATCAGATGCAATGTATGTATGTTCATTTTCTCCTTTGCCAATCATTATTTTTTCTTTTTCATCTTTTATTTCATTTATTTGATTATTACTTTTGCTTGGAAATGCTTGGAAAGATAGACACGCAGGGTAATCAAGAATTTGCAAGCCTTTATTGATTATGACGGAATCGTCTTCAAAGATTACATCAAATCTGAAATCTGGATCCTCTAGATCCGACAGGGACGACTCAGAACTAGACTCTGACTCGATACAGGATTTGTTTACAAAGGGAGGTACTAGGTTTGACTTGGGAGGGGGTTTGTCAGCAGTGTGCTCCTTCTCGGCGTACCAATTGTCAAGAGGTCCTTCGCTCGGCTTGATTAGGCTGCACAAGTCTTGATTCCCATCACTTCCGGTGATAACTGCAACCTCATCAAAGAGATTAGGCTGCATGAAGTCTTCTGCCTCCAGCTCGGTTACTACCTCGGGCTTGTTGCCCCAAACATCCGAGAATATTTCTATCCCAGGCAGCATCTTCTTAATGGTTGGGCAGCAAAAGGGCTCCCGGAAGCCATAGTAAGGAACTGCTTCTCCAGGTTTGCAGAAGTAGCTGTTCAGAGTCAATAGGTAAGGCCGCATCTGTATACTTTTCTTCCTTCCTCTTCGGGTTTTCTCAGCACGCTCTTCGTCAGTGGGCTCATAACCCAGTCCATAAGTCCCTTCATTCACCGGGCATTCCCAAGCTTGTAGTGCAGGATATGTTTTCCCAGACCTCGCCATAGTCATTCCTGGCAAATAGGACATTTTCTGCATCAAAGGAACTATACAGTTTATCTGTACCGTCCCGAAATCAAAGAGAATTCGAGAGTTTGCAGTTTTTCCTTCCATAAACTGTACAGTATCATACTGAAATCCCGAAAGGGGTAGGTTGGCGGCCTCAGGGTTGACCTCAAAGAGAGGTTGGCCCTTTGGTTTTTTAAGCTGATTGTAGTCATCTCCTTGAATGGTGATAACTTTGTCTTCATAGGGGAATTTGACCTTTTGATGTAGGGATGAGGGCACCGCCTTAGTATGATGTATCCATGGCCGACCCAGGAGCAGGTTGAAGCTAGTTGGTACATCAATTACCTGGAATGGGACTTCCATCACTGCTGGCCCGACAGTTAACTTCAGCGTGGCAACTCCCAACACTTCCCTTCGGGTACTGTCATAGGCCTTTACTATCTGATCAGAGGGGGTGAAATCTGTTTCTTCTAACCCCATGCAACTGGCTACCCTTAGTGGGCAGACATTCAGAGCTGACCCATTGTCAACGAGAACCATGGGCACAGTTTTGTCTCTGGTCTGGACCGTGACATACAGGGCATTATTATGACTGCCCCCTTCCTTAGGCAAATCCTCGTCAGAAAACCCGATGCTTTGTACTTTGGATGATTGGGTAAGGGTGGATACTAGTACTTCAGGGCTAATCTCCACTGATGTCTGCAATTGGCTCAAAGCCTTGCAGAGAGCTTGGCGATGAGGAAAGGATGATGCCAAAAGTTCCCAGATTGACACCCTAGCTTGTGTCTTTTTCAATTGTGAGAGTACTGGGTCCTCCTTCGGCTCTTTTACCTTCTGATAGGGCTTATTCTGGATTTTATCCAAGACCAACAGTTCGTACTGCCTCCCGCTCCTGGTAATGGCATCGACTTCTTCACTCAGGTCATTCAAATCCAAGACACAGATGTTGTTCATTTCAAGGAACAGTTTGAAAGGATCGATTGGTTCCTGCTCAGTTATAATAGCATTTATCCCATGATTTGGCAAAGGATTAATGCTAATGTTAGGCTTACTCCTCGGAATGATCGAGCCATTGTCTATTAGGTCCTGAATGCGATTTTTGAGTGTCCAGCAGGCTTCGGTCTTGTGCCCGTATCCCTGATGATACTCGCAATATTCATCTGCCTTGTAGTTCCTTGGCAATGGATTGGGAGGTGGCCTTGCTTCTAGAGGCTTGATATAGTTGGCTTTGACAGCCTCTCTAAAAACCAAAAGGATTGGCATTCCAAGGTCAGTGTATGTTCTTCTCGACTGATTACCGTTCCTCATGTTCCCCACACGTAATGGGTTAGTGGGGGTGATGCTCGCCACTTCGTGGACTTTGCTAGCTTGGCTAGGCTTCTTGTATTTAGAGGTTCCTGAGTCATCTTTCAGTTGCCCTATTTGGATCAGATCTTCCACCTTTGTAGCAGCGGCGATGAGCGACTAGAACGTTGGTAGGTACTGGGTTTGCAACCGTTGTTGGTAAACAGGCTGCAGGTTTTTTATTATTATATCGACCTGCTCCTGCTCAGAAGGCCGATTAATCATCTGGGCAGCCTTGGCCCTCCACCTCGTAAGGAACGAGGAGAAAGGCTCATTATTCTTCTGCTTGGTGGTCTCTAACTCTCTTCGAGTAACATCCACCTCCATATTGTAGTGGTACTGTGAATTGAATGCATTACAGATATCCTCCCAGGTCTTCATCTTAGACCGATCAAGGCTAACAAACCATCTTAATGCAGCACCGGTAAGAGATTGTTGGAACAACTGAGCAAGGAGCTCACTGCTCAATCCGAATGGGTTTAGGGCACCCACATACATTTTCAAATGTGTTTTAGGACAAGTGGTTCCATCAAACTTGTCCATGTTGGGCATTTTGAATTTAGTTGGTAACCTGGCTTCGGGGAACAAAGACAAAGAGTCCATGTCCACCACTTCCTTGTGGGTCTTCAGGGCAGTGATGGACCTTTCCAGTAGTTCCAACTTTTCCCTCATCCTTTGACCTTCTAGCTCGAAAGCAGTTTTGGAGGGTATGTCGCCCAGGTTCAGGGTAGGGTTTGTTGGCTCAGCAGCAGGACCCTGATCGGAGGTAGCAGGTCCACTTCCCCCGGCCAAAGCCCCATTTCCATTACCATTACCATTACCCAATTCAGCTATCAGGGCAATCCTTTGGGTGGCCAATGCCTCATTCATTCTAGCCTCCATTCTGGCCTCGAGTTGTTCAATGAGGGTTTGGATATCAGCAATCGATGCCATTGAAGTTGTGGGTGAAGCTGGTGTAGCTGGTGAAGCTGGTGAAGCTGGTGATAGTACTGTAGGTGTGGCTGGCACTGATGTGGGCACTTGGATCGTGGGCACCTGTAAGGATAAGGGTAGCTGGATTAGGTACAGTGGTTGGTGTATCAGGTAACTGATATGAGGTAGATTGACTCTTTGTCCAACTATGCATGACTGAAAGTAAAAGGGTGTTTTTCTGCTCTCTTTGTGTTTATCCCATGCCTATGATATGTCGTGAATGCGGATAACAACACGCCATAAACCATTTAATGAATATGATTCACATCATTGGGTGCATACAGTCCTAAAGGGTAGGTTCTATAGGCTATGACTCAAATAGAGAATCGATTTATAAGGGACCCTTGAACCTTGAGTATGGATATACCTAACCACATGTGAAACAAAGAGTTTCACGTGGGTCCAACGGTACGCATACCCATGGGCCACCCCCAAAAGGATTAGGGGCAGTTTGCGGTAACAGGGAGGACGCTTTGGCTGTCCGTCGACATAATCAAAGAGACCTGCCGATCAGCGCTACTTGCTATCCAGACTCAGAAGTTTGAACAGAGAGAGAAGAAATTCATTTGAAATTCATTTTTTTATGCAATGGAGAAAAAGATTCTCAATCGTGCAAATAGATCAACAAATTTAAATGTCTTAATCAAATTTGTCACTTAAGTTCAAATTTCCTCTCATCGAGTATTCTTAAAGAAAGAACACTCGATTTATGTCAAGGTACCCTGCAAAACAAAGCATAGTAAAGTAATGCCCTAAAGAAGGGCAGGTTAGTTTATTCAACAATTGTAGTCCACTATTATGCAAAAAGATTACATAAAGTCCCCAGCAGAGTCGCTAAACTGTGAACCCCTACCCCGAATATCATAACATATGAATGCATGTGACTAAGGCAGAAATGCACGTGAATGTATGAGTCGCCACCTTGTTTAATTGTTTTAGGGTAAACTAGGAAAAAACCCTAAGTGACTCCAATTTTAATTAACCTAGTTACTAGATTAATTATCCCAAATGTTTAAGGCATGGTCTACGAACCCGAGGTGGATCCCGAGACTATGTCATGCTGATGAACTAACCAAAGATGAATGCTTTGCAGGGTGAAAGATGATGTAATTGGGACCAATGAAAAATGTTTATGTGATTTTGACTTACCGCCCAGGGTTAAATCCCAAACGTGCCTACGTACTTCCGTTTGAATGGAAGATCAAAGTCAACGTAGTTCGATAGGCCTCTTTTAGAGGGCTTTGAATGAGGATGCTTTATGCATGAGTGTGTGTATGCTTTGTGCATTTTGTTTAGGCATTTTGCCAAAGAATTGATTGATTTTTAGGCATTTGATGCCAAAATGTTGATTTTAATGGCTTTTAGCCAAAAAGATTGATTTAGGCAATCGTTGCCAAAAATGATTAATTTTAGACGATTGTCGCCAAAATGATTGATTTTAAGGCTTTTAGCCCAAAAGAGTGATTTAGGCAATTTGATTGCCAAAATGATGTTGATTGGGCGATTGTCGCCAAAATGATTGATTTAAGGCTTTTTGCCAAAATAAGTTGATTAATTTTAAGGCATTTTGCCAAAAGATCGATTTAATTGTAGGCAACTTGTTGCCAAAACGTGATCAATTAAGGCTTTTAGCCACAATTATTAATTAATTGGACTTAAGCAGGATTTGTTTGAAATAAAGGCGATTACACCATAGCTATTAATTAACTAGGTGTTTTGAGCCAATATTGTCGGATTTAGGCCTTAATACCGCGATTATTAATTAATCGGGCATTTAGCCTAAATTTATTTAATTGAGGCAATTTGTTTGCCTAATGATGGCATGGATGCATTTATGCAGTTGTAGAATTATTAGGAGTAGAAAAGAAGCATGCATGAAGTGCTAAAATTAAATAGGCAGAGTTCAGTTCATGTACCTGATTTAATCGTCGACCGCTTCTTAACTCCAGGTTAAGCTCCTCGTTAAGGGAATTAATTTTAATTTAATTTTAAGTGACCAAGTATCACAACAATAAAATAAAACTAAAATTAAAAAAAAATGCAAGAAAGCAGTAAAGAATCGCAAAGAGCGTAGGGAGAAGGAGCGTCCGTTAACACAGACTGAGTGTCTCAAAACGGAGCCCCAGAGCCGTTTTTTATAGGAAAAAACGTGATCCCGGGCGCCCCTGCCCGCCTTCGAGGGCGGGCATGCCCGCCTGGTCTGGGCGGGCGTGTCCGCCCATGCTGGGCGGGCGTGTCCGCCCATGCTGGCGGGCATGTGTGCCTTTTCCCCTTTCTTTTTCTTTTTTCGTTCCGGAGGCTTTTCCGGGAGTTCCGGACCTCCAAAAAATATTCCGAGACCAGTTCCGTGATCCTCGTAATTTTTCGGACATTTCAAGTACCATATTGGCACACTTTCGGTGAACTTTTTGAATGACCTCCGGTCCGACCGGACTGTTTGCAGTCCGGAAAATGGCTCTTTGAGCCTCAAAATTTGAGTATTCACACCCGGCTTGATAGTTTCCAGAGATTGGCGCCTTCTCAGCCACTTGGCACTCGTTCTTCTCGGGCTTCGGGCCCCTCTACTAGGACTCCAAGGAGGAGGCCCACGATTGATCCCACTTTTTCCACCCCGGTTGAGGGTCCATCGCAGGCCGGTCCTAGCCGATCGACCGGTCCTTCTAGGGCTCCCCAGGCTATTTTGGAGGCTACCGGGCCACTTCATTCAGACCTGGCCAATCTACGTCTGCCATACAGTATTCCTTACTATGTTCCTGACAGCCCTCCGTCTTTTCGAGAGGTTGGCCTGGAGATTGTGGATCATTCGACTCTTCCTTCCGAGGACATCACCGAGGTAAAACCTGATATATCTCTCACAAAAATGATTTATAAGAGATTTGATATTGACTCGTATCTTCCTTTGTATGATTTTCAGGTTCCTGTCGGGCTGGTCAATCAGATGATGGAGCTGATTCTTGGGATGCAGCAGGAACTAACTACGGCCTGGACTCAGATGGCCTTTGATGATCGAAGGGGGAGGAGGCCCCGTCGCTGAAGCCATGGTTGCTGGATTTTTATTTTCCTTTGTACTGAACTTTTACTATACTTCTGTGCCGAATTTTGACTGTATTTCTGTACTGAATGTCATTTGTACCTGTAATCAGTTAGTACTGAAAATATGTATGCATGCTTAAAATGAAAATGGGGTTTCATCGTGCTTTATTTTTTTGTTTGTTTATTTATTTACCCCCTCTCTCTTTTTTTTTTTTTTTTTTGTGTGCGGCCCCCACTGTAGGCGGTCGCTGCCGCTGTCATTCGGCAGTACTTCGGCGGCCGCTGCCGCCGTCGTTCGGCGCATTTTTCTATAAAAACTAGTTTTTTGTTTGGTTCTTCACTCATCCTTTCTTTTCTCTCTTCTTCTTAATTTCAAAGAATGAATCCCTTTTTTACTCACAGCATGCACAGCTGGATTAGGAGTCTCTCCAAAGTCGAAAAGATCAACTTGGGGAGGTACGGTCTCTCTCCTATCGTTACCTTAGGGGGGTAGTAATCGATTGGAACTTTTTATGGGCCTGCATCAGACTTTGGGACCCTGAGGCCCATGTGTTCCGGTTTGGAGCCATGATGGAGGAGATGTGTCCTCTTTTTGAGGAATTCTGTGCTATCATAGGGTGTGACCCCAATGCCCCTCTGGTCAGGCACGAGGTCAAGATTGGGTATGTTCGGTCGTTTGAAAGTCTATTTCAGTTCGGTCGACCACAAGCTAGGGCCATGATTGTTGGTGATCAGAAAGCAATTCTGCTGCCCCTGATTGATGAGTTTTCAGAGGTTCATTCAGACGACTCGGACCGGATGAGGCTGAGAATGTGGGCCTTGGTTTTTTGCTTATTGGCTGGTTTCTTGTTCAACAAGGATCCAGGTTTCGGGGATTTGCGACTTTGTCCCATGGTTCGGCAGATGGAGGATATGGGTTGCATAGGTGGTATTGTGCTGGCAGAAACTATCAGGAGCCTTGACAGAGCTGCTTTAGGCTTCGAGGATTGGACGGTTTCTCCTATTATTCTCCAGGTACTTCTCTTATTATCATTTTTTTTAGCCTGTTCCTTTGTAATAGAAAGGATCCATTTTTCAGATTTGGTTAAAGGACCACCTCCAAGTGGTTGCTGCCCCTACTTTATTACCTTATAATCCCGCCCAGTACCGTATGCGAAGGATCTTGACCACCTACCCATCCGTTGATGCATGGACCTCATGGTTGATTGAATTGGGTCCAAATGAGGTGTTGTGGTTCGTGTCTTGGTATGATATCACCCGCTTCATCCAGGTTAGCTTTCGCCATACTCAGGTTTACCTTTTAGGCCTTACACATTGCACCTGGTACTGTGCTTCGCGCGTTTTGAGGCAGATGGGGATAGATCAGACTGTTCCGATCATGGATGATTCTTTAGCTGATTCCACCATCACTCCGGGAGTTACTCGAGCTGTCCTTAGGGCTTGGGTTAGAGACCATCGTATGGTTAGACCTTCACCTAATCCTGATGGTATTCAGACTTCTCCTGAGTATCGAACCTGGTTCATGGCCGCTGTCTGGCCGATTGAAAGGCCAAGGAGGAAAGCACTGCTGAGCGCACTTGAAGGTTGGACTCAGGCTGACGCTGGTGAGGAGATTGTGTTGGCTTCTCGGATAGGCGAGATTGGAGAGAGTTCAACAGTTAGGGATGACTCGGAAGACGTTGCCCCACGGAGGCGACGGGCCACCTAGACTTCTTATAGGCTTTTGGACTTTTGGTGTTTTGGCTTTGTTTTGACTCTTTGTTTGGGATTTTGGCTTTGGATTTTGGATGTTATTTGGAATTTTGGCTTTAGATTTTTGGATGTATGTTTTTTGGACTTGGATTTTCATTATTTATTTTTCTTGGTTTCTTTGGCTTTCTGCTTAACTTTAAATTGTTTGACTTTATTGCTTTTAATTGGGCACGTCATTCGTCTTTTAAGCTTTCCAAGCATTTTCCAACTTTATTTATTCAAGCTCTGATTTTTACCTAAGCCGCCCTCTCGGGTTTTCAACTTAGTGAGCTACCCATTTTTGCCTAAGCCGCCCTTTTCGGGTTTTCAACTTAGCGGGCCCCGACTTTTGCCTAAGCCGCCCTTCCGGGTTTTCGACTTAGCGGGTTTTTTTTATTATTATTTTTTATTTTTTATTTATCTATTATTTTTTTTTATTGTTGGCAAAGAAGAAGGATTATGGAATGATTTTCATTAATGTTTAGACCGTACCCAATGAGGGTTGCCTACATATCTCCGATACATAATTTCCTTTTTTTTTCAAAGAGAATCAGGTCTAATGTAGTTCATTTTACATTATGCAATGCTTGTCACATAAAAATCTTTTTAACTGATCTAAATTACACGGATTCGTGAATTCCAAACCATCTAAATCAGTCAAGATGACGGCTCCGCCGGACAATATTTTCTTCAACACATAGGGTCCAGCCCAATGAGGACAAAACTTCCCACGTGGGTCTATGATTGGCTGTCTAATCTCCTTCAGGACCAAACAACCTTCTTCCAGTTTTCGGTCTTTGACCTTCTTATTAAAATGTCGTGCCATTCTTCTCTGGTAGACTTGAGTTTGGTGGATTGCTTGCAGTCGCTTTTCGTCCATACTCAAGAGTTGCAGGTGATAATTCTTAGCCCAGTTTGCTTCGCTAATCTGGCTTTCCTGAATAATCCTTGCCGACTGAACTTCCAGCTCAATAGGCAACACTGCTTCCATGCCATATATCAAAGAATACGGAGTTGCTCCGGTGGGTGTTCTAATTGAAGTCCTATATCCCCATAGGGCATTCGGTAACTGTTCGTGCCAAGCTTTGTGCTTTTTAACCGTCTTCTGCAAAATGACTTTTATAGCCTTATTTGCAGCTTCTACAGCCCCGTTTGTTTGTGGACGATAGGGTGAGGACTTATGATGTTGGATTCTTGTTTCTTTCAACAAATTAGAAAATTCACTCTGAAAGTGAGACCCATTATCTGTGATGATCTCGAATGGTGTTCCGTACCGACAAAGGATGTTTGTACGGACAAACTGTGCTGCCTTCTTGGCATTTAGAACTGAATAAGAGGCTGCCTCGATCCACTTAGTGAAATAATCTACAGCAACCAGGATGAATTGATGGCCGTTAGAGGCCTTCGGGTGGATTTTTCCGATCACGTCTATGCCCCAAGTCGCGAAAGGCCATGGTGAAGCAATAGGATTCAAATTGACCGGAGGCTGTCTTTGCAGCTTAGCAAAAATTTGACATTCGTGACACTTCTGCGCGTGCCTCACGCAATCTGCATTCATAGTTGACCAGTAATAACCCAGGTTCATGATTTTCCGAGCCAAAGCTATCCCGTGCATGTGTGGACCAGACTCCCCATTATGTAGGGAATCCATGATGGTTTGAGCTTCTCCCTCATCAACGCATCTTAGGTGCAGGCCGCTCCAACTTCTCTTGTACAGAATTCCTCCGGTAAGGAAATATCCGGATGCTAACTGTCTCAATGTCCGTTGATCAGTCTTGGTGGATCCCTCCGGGTAGGTTTCATTTTGGAGATAATTCTGTATATCCCAATACCAAGGTTTGTCATCGACCAAATTCATGATATGTGCTGGCTGTTTCTGTAGCCGCACTGTCAGAGGTCGGATGACTCGGTCTCCTTCTACATTGACCATGGAGGCTAAAGTAGCTAGAGCATCTGCGAACTGATTTTTGGCTCGCGGCAAGTAGTGGAAGGATAAATCATCAAATTGCTGAGCCAACTCGTCCAAGCGTTGTAGGTAGGGAACCAAACGCTCTTCTTTAATTTTCCATTTCCTTAAAGCTTGGGAGACTATTAAATTAGAATCTCCGAAAACCTTGAGGACCTTTATCTCTTTTTCCAGGGCTGCTTCTAACCCCTTTATGCAAGCTTCGTACTCGGCTTCATTGTTAGTGCAGTCGAAATCTAACTTGACTGCGATTGGGACGTATTCTCCACAGGGGGTTTTGAATACGACTCCAACCCCATTTCCATGGTAGTTCGAAGCTCCATCGAAGTACATTTCCCAGACTTCACTTTCCAGGTTCACCACGTCTTCATCGGGAAATTCTACCTCCGGCATTTGGTCTTCGACTGGTAATTCTGCTAGTTGGTCAGCCAAGGCTCCACCTTTCATTGCCTTCCGTTGTACAAATTTTAAATCATAGGCTGCGAGCACCGACACCCACTTAGCCATTTTGCTATCAAGAACCGGCCTCTCCATAAGGAATTTCAAGGGGTTCGATTCAGAAATAACATAGGTGGTGTAGGACGAGAGATAGTGCTGCAGCTTTGTACACGCCCATACTAGAGCCAAACACAACTTCTCTATCTTGTTGTATTTTAGCTCGTAGTCTAGCATCCTTTTGCTGAGGTAATACACGGCATTTTCTACCCTTGTATCTTCTACTTGTTGGGCTAGCATCGCACCCATCGCTTCTTCTGTCACTGATAGGTACAGTAGCAAAGGCTTTCCTAGCCTTGGTGGCTGTAACATTGGCGGGGATAACAGATATTGCTTGACTTGGTCGAAAGCTTTCTGACAATCCTCATTCCATTTGATGGCTACTCCTTTCCTGAGCAATTTGAAAATCGGACCACAAGTATCGGCCAATTGATTGATGAACCGGCTGATGTACTGTAGCCTTCCCAGGAAACCTCGAACTTCCTTTTCCGTTCTCGGTGCTGGCATTTCCAGAATGGCTTTGGCTTTTGAAGGGTCAATCTCTATGCCCTTTCGGCTGACCATATGCCCCAGAAACACTCCGGATGTAGCTCCAAACAGACACTTTGCCGGGTTGAGCTTTAAATTATACTTTCGAAGTCTAAGGAAGAACTTCTCAAGCGCTATTGTATGCTCTTTAGCTGTTTTTGATTTAACAGCCATAGTCATGGAAGATGGCTGTCGCCATTCTTTGATAGGTTGCCCCGGCATTTTTGAGCCCAAAAGGCATAACTCTATAGCAGTAGGTTCCCCATTCCGTGATGAATGCCGTTTTCTCTTTGTCTGGCACATGCATCATTATTTGATTGTATCCGACAGCAAGATCGGTCAAGGAGACCATCTCGTGTCCCGCCATTCGGTCCACTAACAAGTCAATATGCGGCAGGGGGAAGTCGTCCTTCGGACATGCCTTATTCAAATCCCGATAGTCCACACACATTCTGACTTTGCCATCTTTCTTCGGCACCGGCACAATATTTGCTAACCATGTTGGGTAAGCAATGGGTTCTATGAACTTATTCTCCAGTTGCTTGGCTACTTCCTCCTTGATTTTCAAGGACCATTCTGTTTTTAGCCTTCTTAGCTTCTGTTTCACTGGCTTAGCCTCAGGGTATACTCGAATCTTATGCACCACTATTGCTGGGTCAATTCCCGTGATGTCACTTGCCTTCCACATGAAGCAATCGGCAAACTTCTTTAAGCATTCACTGACCTGTTCCCTGTTCACACAGTCAGATGCAATGTATGTATGTTCATTTTCTTCTTTGCCAATTATTATTTTTTCTTTATCATTTTTCATTTCATTTATTTCTTTTTCATTATTTTTGCTTGGAAATGCTTGGAAAGATAGACATGCGGGGTAGTCAATAATTTGCAAGCCTTTATTGATAATGACGGAATCATCTTCAAAAATTACATCAAATTTGAAATCTGGATTTTCAAAATCCGACACAGACGACTCAAGACTAGAACTAGACTCTGACTCGGTTTCATACTCGGGGTCAGACTCAGACTCAATACAGGACTTGATCACATATTTTGACTCTAGGTTGGACTCGAAAGGGGGTGTATCAGCAGTGCGCTCCTCCTCGGCGTACCAATTGGTGAGAGGTCCTTCATTTGGCTTGATCAGGCTCAGTAAATCTTGGTCCCCATCATTTCCTGTAATGACTGCAACCTCATCAAAGAGACTAGGCTGCATGAAGTCTTCCACTTCCATTTCAGTCACTATTTCGGGCTCGTTACCCCAGACATCAGAGAATATTTCTAACCCAGGTAGCATCTTCTTAGCAGCTGGGCAGTAAAACGGTTCTTGGAAGCTACGATAAGGAATCGTCTCTCCCAATTTGCAGAAGTGACTATTTAAAGTCAAAAAGTGTGATGGCATCTGGATGTTTTTCTTCTTTCCTCTTCTGGTCTTCTCAGCACGGTCTTCATCAGTAGGCTGATAACCCAGCCCAAAAGTCCCTTCATTCACCGGACACTCCCATGCTTGCAGCGTGGGGTATTTCTTCCCGGACCTTGCCATATTCATTCCCGGCAGGTAGGACATCTTTAGCATCAAAGGAACTATGCAGTTTATTTGCACCGTCCCGAAATCAAAGAGAATTCGGGAGTTCGCAGCCTTTCCTTCTATGAACTGCACAGTGTCATATTCAAATCCCGAGAGGGGAAAATTGGCATTTTCGGGGTTGACCTCAAAGAGAGGTTGGCCCTTGGGTTTCTTGAGCTGACTGTAATCATCTCCTTGAACCGTTATAATCTTACCCTCGTAGGGGAATTTGACCTTTTGGTGCAAAGAGGAAGGTACTGCTTTGGTGTGGTGTATCCATGGCCGCCCTAACAGCAGGTTGAAACTGGTGGGCACATCAATGACTTGGAACGGTACCTCCATTATGGCTGGCCCAATCACTAACTTTAGTGTAACAACCCCCAATACTTCTCTCCGAGTGCTGTCATATGCTTTCACTATCTGGTCGGACGGAATGAAATCTGTTTCTTCCAACCCCAGGCAGCTGGCCACCTTTAGTGGGCAAACGTTCAGTGCTGACCCATTATCAATGAGAACCATGGGCACAGTTTTGTCTCTGGTTTGAACAGTGATGAAAAAGGCATCGTTGTGACTGTCTCCCTCCTTGGGTAAGTCATCCTCAGAAAATCCGATGCTTTGCACCTTTGATGATTGGGTGAGGGTGGATACCAACACTTCAGGGCTGACTTCCACCGATGTTTGAAGTTGACTCAAAGCCTTGCAAAGAGCTTGGCGGTGAGGAAAGGATGATAATAGAAGTTCCCAAATCGAAACCCTAGCTTGTGTCTTTTTCGACTGCGAGAGCACTGGGTCTTCCTTTGGTTCATCAGTCCTTTGGTAAGGGTTATGCGAGACTTTGTCCAAGACTAATGGTTCATATTGTCTCCCGCTCCTGGTTATAGCGTCGAGTTCCTCAGTTAGGTCATTCAGGTCTAGGACACAGATTTCGTTCATTCCTAGGAATAGGTCGAAAGGATCGATCAATTCCTGGTCAGAACTAATAGCATTTACCCCGTGATTTGGTAAGGGATTAGTGCTAATGTTTGGTTTACTTCTCGGAATAATTGAACCATTATCTACCAAGTCCTGGATGCGGTTCTTAAGCGTCCAGCACGCTTCAGTCTTATGCCCATGTGCTTGGTGGTACTCACAGTATTCATTGGCTTTGAAATTCCTTAGACCGGTCTAGACTGACAAACCATCTTAATGCAGCACCGGTGAGAGATTGTTGGAACAACTGAGTAAGGAGCTCGCTGCTCAATCCAAATGGGTTAAGGGCACCCACATACATTTTCAAATGAGTTTTAGGACAAGTAGTTCCATCAAATTTGTCCATGTTTGGCATTTTGAACTTGGTTGGTAGTCTTGCTTCGGGGAACAGAGACAAGGAGTCCATATCCACAACTTCTTTGTGTGTTTTAAGGGCAGTAACATATCTTTCTAACAATTCCAGTTTTTCTCTCATTTTCTGAGCTTCCAACTCAGAAGCAGTTTTGGAGGGCATGTCTTCCAAGTTAGGGATAGGGTTTGAGGATGCAGATGCAGCACCAGGTCCTTGATTGGAAGCAGCATTACCATTTCCCCCAACTGGAGCCCCATTTCCATTACTACCGCCTAGTTCAGCTAATAGGGCAATTCTTTGGGCAGCCAATGCCTCATTCATTTTAGCTTCCATTCTGGCTTCCATTTGTTCTATGAGGTTTTGGATGTCAGACAATGATGCCATTGGTGTAGTTGAAGTTGATGAGGTCGGTGATAGCACAGTAGGTGTAGTTGACACTTGAACAGGGGGTACCTGTAAGTATGAGGGTAACTGGATTAAGGGTATAGTAGTATCAGGGTAGCTGATATGAGAGAGAATGACTCTTTGTCCAACTGTGCATGACCAAAGGAAATATTTTTTGTGTTCTCCATGTGTTTACCCAATGTTTATGATATGTCGTGAATGCATAACAACACATCATAATCTGTTTTAATGAGATGCTTCATATCACGGGGTGCATACAGCCCTAAAGGATAGGTTCTATAGGCTATGACACAAATAGAGAATCGGCTTATTAAGGGACCCTTGAACCTTGAGTATGGATATACCTAACCACATGTGAAACAAGGAGTTTCGCATGGGTCCAACGGTACGCATACCCATGTGCCACCCCCAAAAGGATTAGGGATGGTTTGCGGTAACAGGGAGGACGCTTTGGCTGTCCGTCGACATAATCAAAGAGACCTGCCGATCAGCGCTACTTGCTATCCAGACTCAGAAGTTTGAACAGAAAGAGAAGAAATTCATTTGAAATTCATTTTTTTTTATGCAATGGAGAAAAGGATTCTCAATCGTGCAAATAAATCAACAAGTTTTAATGTCTTAATCACATTTTTCAATTAAGTCCGGATTTTCATATCAAGTTTTCATATAAAGTATTCTTAAGGAAAGAACACTTGATTCGTGCTAGGATATCCTGCAAAACAAAGCATAATAAAATAATACCTTAAAGAAAGGCCGGTTAGTTTTCACAACAATTGTAGTCCACTTTTATGCAAAATGATTACAATGATCAATTTTCCCCAGCAGAGTCGCCAAACTGTGAACCCCTACCCCAAATGTCATAGGCATATGAATGCATATGATTAAGGACAGAAATGCACGTGAGTGTGTGAGTCGCCACCTTGTTTAATTATTTTAGGGTAAACTAGGAAAAAACCCTATGTGACTCCAATTTTAATTAACCTAGTTGCTAGATTAATTATCCCAATGTTTAAGGCATGGTCTGCGAACCCGAGGTGGATCCCGAGACTATGTCATGCTGATAAACTAACCGATGAATGAATGCTTTGCAAGGTGAATGATGGATTAATGAAATGTTTAAGTGATTTCGACTTGCCGCCCGGGGTGAAATCCCGAACGTGCCTACGTACTTCCGTTTGAATGGAAGATCAAAGTCAACGTAGTTCGATAGGCCTTCTTTGAAGGGCTTTGAAGGTGTATGCTTAATGCATGAGTGTGTGTATGCTTTGTGCATGTTTGTTTAGGCATTTTGCCAAAGGATCGATTGATTCGATTAGGCGTTCATCGCCAAAAATGTTGATTTTAAGGCATTTGTGCCAAAAATGGTTGTCGGGCGATTTGTCGCCAAAGTTGATATTTGGGCTTATTATTGCCAAAATTGATGTTCGGGCTTATTATTGCCGAAATGATTGATTTTGAGGCTTTTAGCCAAAATGTGTTGATTTAGGCAATCTGTTTGCCAAAATGATATGATTGGGCGATTGTCGCCAAAATGATTGATTTTAAGGCTTTTAGCCAAAATATGTTGATTTAGGCAATCTGTTTGCCAAAAGTGTTGATTGGGCGATTGTCGCCAGAATTGATTAATTTTAAGGCCTTTGGCCAAAAAGATTGATTAATTTAAGGCATTTTGCCAAAAAGTTCGATTTAAGCGATTTGTCGCTAGACAGTGGTTAATCTAATTTATAGGCAATTTGTTTACCAAAATTGATTAAACCGTAGGCAATTTGTTGCCAAAATGTGATTGATTAAACTGTAGGCAATTTGTTGCCAAAACGCGATTGATTAAGGCTTTTAGCCACAATTATTGATTAATTGGACCTTTAGGCGAAGTGTTCGAAATAAAGGCAATTACACCGTAGTTATTGATTAACTAGGCATTTTAGCCAATATTGTCGGATTTAAGCTTTAACGCCACGTTTATTAATTAACCGGACATTTAAGCTTAATCGTGTTTAATTAAGACAGTTTATTTGTCTAAATGATGACGTGAATGCATTTATGCAGTTGTAGAATTATTAAGAGTAGAAGAGAAATATGCATGAAGTGCTAAAATTAAATGAGCAGAGTTTCGTTTGTGTACCTGATTTAATCAACGGCAGCTTCTTAGCTCCAGATTAAGCTCCTCGTTTAGGAAATATTAATTAATTTTATTTTGTTTAATTTTAGTGTCCAAGTATCACAATAAAAATGCAATAAAAATTAAATTAAATGCAAAAAGCGGTAAAGAAATCGCAAGGAGCGTGGGAGGGAGGAAGATCGTCCGTCAACACAGACAGGGGTGTCAAAATTGAAGAGGTAAGTGGCCTTTTATAGGCAAAAAATGGGTCGCCGGCAGCAGGTGCCACCGTGGTCGGCGGCAGGTGCCGCCGGTGCCGGTGGCAGGTGCCACCGCGTGCTAGGCCGCGATTACTTGGGCTTTTTCACTCCGGAGGAGTTTTCGGGAGTTCCGGGTCTCCGAAAAATATTCCGGGACCTGTTCCGTGATCGTTGCGACATTCCGGACGTTTTAAGTACCATATTGGCATATTTTCGGTGATTTTCCGAAATGGCCTTTGGTCCGGTCGAACTGTCCGTAGTCCAGAAAAAATAGGCTTTTCGAGCCTCAAAATTTGAGTATTCACAGGTGAACAACAAAGCCGATTATACCGTGCTTCGGACAAAGCAAAATCTGTTTGTATACAGAAAATTGCATCAAGCGAGATCTGTTTGTATACAGGAATCTCTCTTTGACCCCATAAAGCGAATCTGTTTGTACATAGAAATTGCTATTTGGCCCCATCTGTTTGTATACAGAAATTAAGCAAAATCTGTTTGAATACAGAAATTGCACCAGGCAAAATTTGTTTGTATACAGAAATTGCTATTTGAACCCACCAAGCGAAATCTGTTTGTATACAGAAATTGCTATTTGAACCTACCAAGGCGAGATCTGTTTGTATACAGAAATTGCCATTTTCAAAATCATCTTGAACGTGGCCAGATGACTGCCGAAGCTTAGGACGTTGATGTAGTCCGACTGGAGCCTTTAGGTAAATTCAAATCTTTCGATCTAACCAAATTTCAAAGTTTACAATTATTAATGCATGGGGGCATGTGATGCTCCAACATCTAATAAAGGCAAGATCTGTTTGTACACAGAAATTGCTCTTTCCTTTTGAAAATGTTTTCAGGTCAATCGGTGATAATTTCATGAAGCCGTTTGGTCCCACCAAGCAGTGATGATGAATTGCGAAGCTGTTTGGATCCTTTTCTCGATTCGTGATGATGCATTACGAAGCGGATCGAGTGAATCATTTTCCTGGTTAATGATGGTGGATTACGAAGTTGATCAGGGCAATCAAATCAAAATCCTTCAAGCCAATCAGAACGAGCTTCGGAGGTATCTTCAAAACCAATCAGACCGAGTTTTGGAGATTGTTACCGATCCGACTGGAGCCAACAAAGCCGATCAAACTGAGCTTTGGATGTGACTAGATTCAAGCCAAGGTTGAAGGCGCGTCAATGGGCCACTTTAACATTAATCGTTTACACAATTAATGATAAAGTGTGGGGGCAAACTGTTGACGCGTGTTTTTATGCCCCCACCTAATCCAATGATGATTCGAGGATGTGGAATGAAAGGTTAATGCTACCTAGAAGTCTTTTAATCCACGGATTTAAATTAAATTGATTTTAAGTGTCTGACTAGGTCGTAGCTGCGTCACGCAGCTATGTTAGACTACATGCCGTTTTTGTATTAAACGACACGTAGCTCTGATACAGCAAGTAAGTTGCATCACGTAGCTAACGGCTGTGTCACGCAGCTATGCTCTGTGACCTACTTATATAAATAGATCTTTTCAATTCACGTTAAAGACAACTTCTGAACAATTCGGGATGATTTTTTAAGAAACCGTAAGACGCATTGTGTGGCCACATTCTCCTCCAAAAGCTCTTTTGAGTTCGTTTGAAGGAGAATTGCCATTAGAGATCAATCTTAGGTGAATTAAACTAAAAAAGAGAGAAAACTAAGAGAGAAAAGAGTGATTATTTAAATCCTTGGTGACGAAGCTTCTGGATCGCCATAACCTTCATTCGTTAAGCCATTTACAATCCTCAATCTGAGGATTAGGTAATTTCTTTAAACCTTTTGTGTTTTTTATTAATTGATTATTTATTTTATTGTTGTTTTAGTAGTTTAGTCTTAATTGAGTTATATTCTGTTCGTTTTGGTCATTCGAGGTTGTCTTGAATCATATTTAAATAAAAAAAACGCTTTAAACCAAGAATTTAAAACAAAGCTCGGACCAGAGCAGTTGCGTCACGCAGCCAGTATATCCGTAACGGAGCTAGCAGTTGCGTGACGGAACTGTTCATGTCCAAAATTTCGTTTCTTTTACCCAGAAGAGCCGCGCCACGCAGCTATCGGCTGCGTCACGCAACTGTTCTTCAAAGAACAGCTGCGTGACGCAACTGTTCTAGGGTTCCAGAAACAATTTTTATTCTTTCGAAAAAATAACAATTTTTGTACAAAAATAAAATTTAATTTTTCCCAATAAATTCGAAAATGACCAATTATGAACAGATTATAATTTAATTAAGTTTAGAATATTAAAGTGTAATTATGCATGATTTTGGGTTTTAGGGTTTTTGGATTCAAATTCGGGTAGAATGTATTTTAGGTTCGGTTTGTGGCCCGCCTTTAACCATAAGGCAAGAGCGGGTCTTTTATTTATTTGGTTTAATTATTTTGGATTTGGATGATTATGGATGCTTTGGATGATTATGGATGTAATAATTGAACTTAATTGGGACGATTAATTAATTTTCCATATAAGAACTCGGTTCGATTCATTCAGGTTGGGTTTAAATAAATAAATTGGCTTTTCTAACTAAAATAAATTAGAAATCGTAAGGTTAAAAGAGGCCGAATTTTCCGAGCGTCGGCTTCCAATAGGCCGGCGTACCCAATTCCCTTACCTAGAATCGCCTTGGTGCACCTGACCAGTTTTCTAAATAATTTGGCCTTAAATAAAATTGGGTTTAAAATGAAGTCATTTTTATAAAATAAAATTGGAAACGGTCCCATTGCCGAAAAAATGGGTGGCGACTCAAAATATTTTGTAAGACCGATTTATCGGCGTCATATCCAAAAGGTTTTGTCACCGCTGTTCAATAATAAAAATCACTTTTTCCAATCAAAACCAAAAGAGTCGCTTTTCGGGTCAGTCGGGGGCGACGACGAAAACAGAGATAAATACTTATGAAGATGTATGACAATGAATGCCTTGGATTTATACGAACCTTGTGAGCTTCTATGAATAATGAGTAGGTTGCAATCAGGTATGCTTACTCGTTATGTGTATTATATGATTTTTGGATTGTGTGGTCGTTACTTGGAAATGGAATTAAACTGAATTGACCTAAAAAGAACTAATGGGCTCTTGTTGTGATCTTGGTTAAGTAATTGCTGGAATGATTATCTGTTTCTAAAAATAAAGCATGCCATGAAATTTGATTTGGATTGCGCTATGATCATATGCTAGACACGTGGGTGTCCTCAAGATGAGTGGGCGCACTCTACTGACTTTGTATCTGAAATACTTTTTAAGTCTACTATTAAAAGGGTAACTAGCCAGTATTAGTTTGACTATTATCAGATATCGTTCTGTTACCTGTTCTGCTTCTGTTTCTTCTGAGTCACTGTTAAGGCCCAATTATCTGGACTGATGAATAAGATATTGTTAACAAGACTGTAATGATTGATTACTTGCAATACAAGTTATTTACAAACTGTTGATATATGGTTACTTGTTATGTAGGTCACTTATAGAAATACTTATATGATCACTTTAGTGTAAGATAGTGTTATATACATGTAACTTGTATGCTTATGATTGGGATTAGATGCTCAAATAATATGATATGTTCTCTTGTTGTGTGAATCTTTTATATTGAGGATTTTATGAGATTACTTGAGTAGTAAGTTACTTTTGTGTACATGACATGATGAATAATATTGCTATCAGACATGTGATATTAACATTGTTATGAGATTACTTGAGCTGTAAGTTATGTGGATAAACATATATATGGGTTTGCTTTCGAGACAAGTTACTATATATTGATTTGATATGGTTTCTTGGATGCAAGTAAACTTGAATGTAACTTGATTATGAGTGTTGTATGGAAACATGGAGTGAAAATGTGGACTATTATAGCAAATGATATTTGTATGCTGTGTATGGTTTCAATGGACCATACCTGTATACTATGTGATTGCATATATATTGTTGAGTTCCACTGAGTTTTATACTCAACGCGATGTTTTTAACTCGCGTGGGTTGAAGGTTAGTTGCATTGGATCTCGAGTATCTGTGTCCAGAGAGAGGATCTTTTGCTTTCAGATTAGAGTATGAGTCTATACTGCGGACTCGTGGCATGTGTTAGATTTGAAATAATAAGAGCATTGGTTTGCTATGCGAGGCTTGTATTTTATCTATTTTAGCACATTTGTTCTTATTTCTTTTGAACTTTTTAAGGATTTTTATTAGTTCCACATGGACTTGGGCTCTTACTTTGGGATTGAACTTTCAGTATTTTGGATTTATTAATGTTGGATTTGAGGATGGTTCCTCTTGAGGATTTGTTTTATTGAATTCAAATATTAAATATTTATAAAGGAGTTTTGAGAATTTTAGTATTACTTTGGAATGTTTATCAACATGTTTATTCATTTTCTAAATTGTATCTTCAAGGGAACTCTTGCAATTTTTCTGTAGGGTTTACCTAAACTGTTTCAAAATTGTTTGATGGGTTACCACTACTGCTTTTAAAAGTTTGAAATTTCCCCGACTGATATAATCAAATTGTTTCAAGCAAGTTACGATTTTAAAGACTTCCGCTGTGTGTTTTAAGAAACAAATAAATTATTTTAGATTTACTTTTGAAATTTGATATTAGTTTCGTGCTAATAGGCAAGCATGTATGTGCCTCCAGCACAGAATATGACATCTCCTGTCTGGCCTTGTGAGGTCAGAGAGGGGGTGTTAGAGAATACTTGGAAAAGGAAATTACAATGAACATAAACGAAATTGAAATTTCTATTTGCTTTAGAAATTGTAGTTGAGTTTGATCTTGAGTTTGATTTTTTGAAGTTGATTGTTGGGGGATGATTCTGTATTTGAGCTTAGCTTTCATAGGCACATGACAGTTATATCTTTTACACGTACGACTTCTCAACTTACCCAGATAAATGCTCAAGTAAGTTCTTTTCATCATGCAATATGGGAGCAGTTTTATTCATCCAGCTAACCTCCTTATACATGCTAAAAATTAATTAATTATGGGCCTTCAATATTTAAAGCCCTAATCAATTAATTTAAGCCTATATAAATTATAAACCCATAAGCCAAGCCCATAATATATAAAAATTAAAATATGGTTTAAACAAAACTAAATAAACAAAAACCGAACATTTGTTACAATAGTTAAAAAATAAAATTTATATATATAAATAAATAAATTGTAAAAAACTTACAAAATAGATAATTAATTTAAAATAAATACATAATTATTAATAACTACTAAATTATAAAATGAAATTTTAATAAAAAAAATTGAACTTACTTGGTTCTAAAATTATTCCATTGTCAAATGAATCTTAATTTTATATTCATAAAATACTAGATTCACATAGATATTATTGCAATTTCACACCTCAATTTCTCATAATCTACTTTTGTTATTTCCTTTCATTAGTAATCAACATTTGCAAAAGAGAGTTTTATCAAGCAACATAAGAAATGGTGCGCTATTTATTTCAAATTTATTTATTTCATTTCATAAAGAACTAAATTTTAAATTATTAAACATATTAATGGACATGTTAAGAAAAAGTACAATCAAATGATAGATAAGAAAAATCAATAACTATGGAAAAGAATCTGAACAAAGAAGGAAGAGAGATTTCAACAAGTTACAGCAAACAAATGACCAAAGTGATGGACATGAATGCAATGCCAAGAAACAAAGGAGAGAATGACTATGCATAGCACAATTACAATTCTACAAACACTAAGGTAAGAAGAAATCATGTTATAATAGCGATAAACAAATAAATCATGTTAAAATTTATTAAATCATAATACTCTCTGAGGATAATTGTTATAACATCCTATATGTTCACCTCTTCACAAACTAAAGAATGTCTCTCTATGCAACTATTATGGCATTAAGAGGTTTGAATATGAGATATCCACATTTTTATGTCAAAGTGGCAAAAATGAAGCTTGCAACAACAAAAATATCAAAAAATTTGCTACATTTATTCACCTCGACTAATGACGAAGCAAAGGAATTCAAAAGAAATATTAGACTGTATAACAATATCTTTGCATTCACTTCATTCAAAGTGAATTTGGACAAGGATCTAGCATCGGGTAGAAAAGGAGTTTACTCCATAATCTGTGCAAAAGATGGTCAGCCACAATATGTTCAATTATATTTTTATGACAATAATAATGAGTTGCACAATAGGATGAGAAGCATTAGCATCGTGCAAATAAATGAACACGTCATAAAAAAGATCATAGGATTCCTTTAAGATAACCCTTATGCATAATTCTTTCGATCCTTGAATGATACAAATGCAAAAGAGAGCTTAACAATCAAAATAGCAACAAACATATGATCAGATCAAAAGTATACAACTATCTAACATTGAATGAATTGGAAGTCATTTGGGTAGAAGGAAACAATCCAAATGCATCGTTGGAAAGAGAGATCATTGTTGAGGCCCATTCTGGATATAGACACAGAGTTAAACATTACTTTGGTTGTTACGATGCACTACAGTATCCACTAATTAACCCTAAAGGAGAAAACAGTTAGAACCAAAATGTTTCAAAGCAAATAAAAATTTCATAAAGAGCACCAGTCCCAGTTACACAAATAGAAACAAGCTTTGTTACGCTAACATTCACATCAGCTGCAGAGGTGATAGAAATCGAGCAACAAGTTTTTAACACCCCCTCTTCGACCTCGCAGGACCAGACATGAGATGTCACATTCTGTGCCAGAGGCACATACTGACTTACTTACTTTACTTAAAAACCCATTATTTAATCCTATCCATAAAAGAGGTTGGTTTACAAATATGTTAAAGGAAGAAGCAGAAGACTTAATATTAAATTTGATGAAAATAAATTAGGTTTTAAGACTAGAAAAAAAATTATATTTCAAAATAAATGATAGGTAAGCCCATCAATCAGATTCATAAAACAGTCTCGAAAAAATTTTGTAGCAAAACTATGAGAGTTTCCTCATCTTCAAAATACAATTATTTAAAGAATACAAAATCAGTAAATTTCCAAATCTCAATTCATACAAGTATACAAGTTATAAAACATCATCCACCTGATGTATCAAACCTTTATTCCAAAGGAATTTCAAAATTTAAATCCTGGTTCCAAGTTCTCAAATAAAATATCAAATCTAAATCCAAAATCTTAGACATATAACTTATGAGAATAAAAAATCAAAGTAATTGAACATATCTATCACAATCCCCAATAGAAAAACCATTTCTTGAACATATCTATCATAATTCCCAACAGAAAAACCATTTCTCTAATTAACCCAAACTAATACATGCCATGAGCCTGATATAGAGACTCATACTTAAGACTGAATGTCTAAAAACTTTCTTCTTTGTATGCAGGAACTCGGATCAACAACAAATCAGAATCTTCAACCTACACGAGATAAAAATCATCGCGCTGAATATAAAACTCAGTGGTGCTCAACATTTTTATGCAATCCATAAACACAAAACAAGTATGTTTTACTGAAAACTACGCTCAATAAAGTTATCTAAGGTTCAGTGTTCAACATGTCATACTTCATAGATTGAAAATCTTATTCTATTCATCATGCATAATCTATGTTCATAAGTACATACAATCCAATAGACATTAACATAGTTCATGATTCATAAGCATCTTAGTTCATGCACATTTGACATATTCATAGGTAACTTGCATCTCATAAGGTTCGTTTCAAATCTCAATGCAAAAGAATACAAATACTCAGGTATCAATGACCATATTTTCGCATATTCCAAATGCACACTTCTTTAAAATGTTATCAAAACATATACTAATTAGAATGAATTCAGAATATATTCCTTATTAGATGGGTTTAGAGTATATGTACTATTTCAGGATATTATTAGGACATACACCATAACAAATGAACGATAGTCTCGATGCTAAATCAGAACATTATCAGTGTCATTGATAAATCAGAATACTGTGATCGGAACACATATATAATTACAAAATATTTCAGAATACATACTATTATAGTATGATATCAATCACATTCCTTTAATCTTTTTATTTATAGGCCTTATTAGTAACTCAGAAGAGACAGAAGTAGAATAGGTATCAAATATAGAATCAGAATGGCATAATAGCTAACAGAACAGATTAGGCAAAAGCCTACAGTACGATGGCGTAAGCCTACAGAACGGTGTGCATCCACAACCTGAGTGGGACAATCTGTGTCTAGCATATGATCATAGCTCAAATCTAGTATTTAGTAGCATGCTTAGTAGATCCAGTATCAGTATATCCACATTCATACAACTATTCAACCAAGTACACAATAAGGGCTCAGATGGTTAGTTATTGTTCTTTATACTTATATCCCAATCCAATCACAGATATAATATCAAAAGTTCAAATATAGCATCACAAGCATTCGTAGACACACCTGATTGCGTCTTCAACATGATTATACACAAAGGAACCTGTAGGTCCCCATGTGTCTCAATACTCATTGCATATTCACCATGTTAACTTTTGACACTCATAGTTTCAATATATTACATAAGGAACAAGTACTCAATCAACTCACATAATTGTCTCATTCATGCACAGTATTAATTATGGTGCCACTCTTTAACAAATAAAGTATAGGGAACTATTCTTATCATTAAAGCATTATAGCAAACAACTTAATCATTTACAATCATTGACTAACATGTATGGTCAAATATCAATCAAAATCCCATATTTAAACAACTTAGGCCTACAATTCTAGATAAATAGCCTAGAAATATCCATTCTCAATTAAATCATATATTAGCATTCTATCATACTCAATTGCACATTTAGACCTTTAATTGACACAATTAGGTAAGTTTATCAATTCTAAATTAAAACCCTGATTGACTTTTAACACTTAATCAATCACACATATAGTGTATCAAGCTTTATCACTAAGTCTTACATGGATTATTATCAACTTAAGTGACCTAATTACCTTTTTGACTTATGTATAGGTTTAGTCATTCAAGCTAAGTCAATTTCAATCATGCAATTAAGCTTACCATTGTTCAATTCAAACATCATTTAAACATATTGCGCATTCTATTACTCAATAAATAGGTTAAATTCTCCAAGTTAAATCAAGGCCTAACCCCTTACTTTAACATTCATTGTGAATCAAACTTTTCATATGTCCACTTAAACTAGTTATTAACAACATTATCATGTAATTTATCACTTAAAATTAATTAGACCATGGCAATCAATACCCTAAATGGTTTGGCCCACATTTCAAGTTTAGCATTCATATCTCATTCTTCCAATTAAACTTACTAATCATTTACTAAGCCTTCTAATTATACAATCACATATCCAATTCCTCAATTCGAACACCAAATATATTAATTACATACGTAGTTACTTAATTAGGACCAATTATGTGACATGCATTATCATATACTAAACAATGTATCATTCTTTAACACTTAAGATCATGTGTTGACTCACAAATGTTTCACTTCACACATCAAATCTATTTACACACTTTTTATTCTTGCATAAACCCTAAGCATGCTTATCTGGATCATGCCATTATAAAGTTCCTTTTGTCAATATGCATATTCATGTTATTACCTTGATTATAATCTCATTTAAAAAAGGTTTTAATCAGAATTACATCGTAGACAAGTTATATATGCATTTGGGGTGTCTAAGCATCATTTGAAGGTCCTAAACATGACATTACATAGAGGAGACATCAAAGAGCACGGTCATGGCGTGCTAGGCAGTATGGTCGTGCTAGGAGGGCACATTTCAAACCAATAATAAGTAAAAAGCACGAGCAAGGCGTGCTAGGCAGCATGGCCTGGGCGTGCTAAGTAGCATGGCTGTGCCAGAAGGCCAAGTTTGTAACATCCCAGGCCTACTCAGATATTGTCCGCTTTGGGCCCCAGGCCCGCACGGTTTTGTTCCTGGGCCAGGGAACCACCTCCTAGCCCAAAACGCGTCTCAGTAGCTCAAGGCCTGCCACAACTTATGTACATCACTTCCACCTTGTGCTTAGCCGATGTGGGATTCGCCTAAGGTGCAGTCCCTGACATACACCCCCCCTTTAGGGACTCAGTGTCCTCGCTGAGGTTTGCCCCACCACCAGCCATAGGGACAACGCTTGGCTCTGATACCAAGTTTGTAACATCCCAGGCCTACTGAGCTATTGTCCGCTTTGGGCCCCAGGCCCGCACGGTTTTGTTCCTGGGCCAGGGAACCACCTCCTAGCCCAAAACGCGTCTCAGTAGCTCAAGGCCTGCCATAACTTATGTACATCACTTCCACCTTGTGCTTAGCTGATGTGGGATTCGCCTAAGGTGCAGTCCCTGACATACACCCCCCTTTTAGGGACTCAGCGTCCTCGTTGAGGTTTGCCCCACCACCAGCCATAGGGACAACGCTTGGCTCTGATACCAAGTTTGTAACATCCCAGGCCTACTGAGCTATTGTCCGCTTTGGGCCCCAGGCCCGCACAGTTTTGTTCCTGGGCCAGGGAACCACCTCCTAGCCCAAAACGCGTCTCAGTAGCTCAAGGCCTGCCATAACTTATGTACATCACTTCCACCTTGTGCTTAGCTGATGTGGGATTCGCCTAAGGTGCAGTCCCTGACATACACCCCCCTTTTAGGGACTCAGCGTCCTCGCTGAGGTTTGCCCCACCACCAGCCATAGGGACAACGCTTGGCTCTGATACCAAGTTTGTAACATCCCAGGCCTACTGAGCTATTGTCCGCTTTGGGCCCCAGGCCCGCACGGTTTTGTTCCTGGGCCAGGGAACCACCTCCTAGCCCAAAACGCGTCTCAGTAGCTCAAGGCCTGCCACAACTTATGTACATCACTTCCACCTTATGCTTAGCTGATGTGGGATTCGCCTAAGGTGCAGTCCCTGACATTTCAGCACACACACAGGTCAGTGGGTTACACCGCCTGGGCGTGCTAAGAAGCATGGCCATGCAATCTGGATTTTCTAATTAGGAAATTTTACCATTTTTAAGCCTTAAAACATAACATATCAAACTCTTCTTTAACAAAACATAAATTGACACTCAAACATACATATATACATATTTAATAAGAGTAGAAATACTCAAGGAACATTAATTATTTCAACCACAACATCAATCTTAATTAGTTCAATCACTTACACCAAAAGCCCTCAATCAATCACATAAACATCTACTTCTCATATTTGTGTAGAATTCAAGCAACAATCATAAATATATGCTAAGCACTAACCTCTAAATGAACAATAAAATGCTGAATTTCTTCCGACTTAGGCTTTCCTTTTGCCCTTATCAACCTTTGATTGATCACTTGTTTCTAATAACAAATTATTGCAATTCACATATTAATAACAAAAACTAATATTCTAATCATGCAATTAAACATTAATCCACAATCCATTGAATGTTTAAAATCAAAATCATAAGTTATTTCAAAAACCAAAAGTAAAATCAAATAGCTTGATTTGAAGAATCAAAACTTGTGACTTCCACCAATTAATTGCAAAATCTCTTGATTATTATAATCTAACCTATTAATCTATGGTTTTAAGTTTGTGTTTTTCTAAAAGAAAGAAGTAATCAATGGAGAGAATAAGGAAGAAAGTTTCGGTCACTCTGAGAGAAAAAAGTGATAGGAAGCACATGAAATAGAACAAGGAGGCTACAACCTCTTTAAGTAGTTTTAGGTTTAGCAATTAGCATATTTTTTCATTTATTAATCAATTACAAAGTATGGCATGACCCATGTTAAATGGGTTTTACAATTATAATAAGGTAAAATCAATTTAAATAAGCTAAAATCATTTAATGGAAAGCTTTTAGTCAAAAATTGAATCAAAATCAATTAAAATCAATGGTTTTCCCCCCAGCTTCAAAATATAATTCAAATCAATTTAAACTTGACAATTGAAATCACAATTTCTCAATTCCAAATCGTCATTTTATGAAAACTATGCATGCACTGCATGATTTACACATTAAACACGTAAATCAAGAAATCACTTATCAAAATTGAAAACAACACCAAATCCCTAATCTGGCACTAATGATCAATCTATCATGCTATCACTCATTGTAACACCCACCGCCCAATCCCGAGAGACCCGACAACGGATGCCACATTCGGTGCCGGAGACACCGTCCTAACTGACATAAAGATCATATAATCATATTATTAATTAGAATTGACTTAGTATTCAAAAATTTAGCAAATGATATTTTGTTATTAAAATGTATATTTATTTTATGAAAAATAATTGAGGAAGATCCTACAGAAAAACTGTAAGAGTTTCCCTTAAAAACTTGGCTTACCAAAAATGTGAATACCAAAACACTCCCAAAATCAACTCCAAACTCCCATTACTCCAAATTATCAACACAACACAACTACACATCTATAACTTCTTAACTTTATACATTCTCATTAGCATTTTAATGTTCATCAATTAAATGCATTCATTAAATATATATATCAAGTCCTAATAATCTAATCATGCCAACTATCTTAAAAATTTGATATCAAATTATAAAATATGTCTCAGCTTATCTTCAAATATATATACACCAAAATAGTTTACAATAATATGCTTTAAGTCATAAATCCAATAACATAGTCTCCAAAATTATAGTACTTATACATGCCATAATTCTTAGTTACATAAAACACTAAAACAACTATTAAAAAGATCTCTTCAGCTCTGATGCTACTCTTCAGGTCTTTAAGCAGCAAACACAGTCTCCAACCTGCAAGTGATAAACTCAATGTGTTGAGTATAAAACTAAGTGGTGCTCAAAAATCACAAACATACCAATGTTGTGTGACAACATACTTAAAACATAAAATTCATAAAATCATTTACAATCATATAATCATTAACTTTCAACATACATTAACATTTATAGCATAAGAAATATCGAGTAAACTTACAATTAATAACCTAAATAATTTAATTGAAACTAAGATTTATTAAAATAATGTAATCTCATTAATTTCATTTCCTTAAAAATATTTTACAAGGGCTCGCATACACTTAGGAGAAAAAGAAGTAGATAGGTTTTCATAGCTATTCATAATGGCCTTATGTGCCAACTTATCATAACATATAGAGCGCGTTCGCCCTAACATAAGACACTCACGTGCCTAGCATATGATCATAGCTTTTTATCATAATGGCATCAAATGCCGAGCATGTAACATCCCTTCCCTGTCCACCCGTAAACCCGAATGAACTGAATCGAGACGCTACAATCTGGTTGAACCTATGTCCTTTCAGGCTGATATCCTTATGTATGCTGAATATAATATCATGTTGTTGCTTTCTATAGAAATGTTCTTCATATATACAAGACATTATACTAGTTTCCAAAATGAAATGGGCCCAACTATGTGCCCTGTACATGCCATGATAAGTATAGACAGAACCAAAAGATCAAAATGAGTAGCTACACTGAAGACTGGGTCTTCCAAAGATGAACTGCAGCAGTTGTAAGATGATTCTCTATGGTCCAGTCCCAAAACCTACGAGTTAAACCAGTAACTCGCTGAGCAATAAAACTCAGTGGATATCTCAACGTATAAAGAAACATGTAAGCACACACATATGTATAAATAAACATGTAAGCACACATATCATGATACTTCCATTATCGTACTTGCTGTTCATTATGCTGTATGACTTATGCAATATTTAGTCAATGTAACTGTATGGCTCCATAAGGTTATAGTGAAACCAAAGTGATAAGAGGAACTATATGAAAATGGATGAATACTGTATGACTGGGCTGCTATGGCCCATATATAATCATATCCACTCAACGGCCTGTAGCCGGAGTACCAAACTGTATGGGGCGCAGATCTGCTATCCTATGTCACGACATAGCCTTATCTACGTGGTTTCTACCTAACCTCAATGGAGCATATGATCGGTATGTCAATAGTATAAAACAAAAGCATATTAACTGCTTCATCAATTCATCAACCATACTATTTACCTGTATGCTGATACCCGCGCAAAGCGGGCAACTTGTGTCATGTTAGTTTCACATCATTTGCATGATTGCATTTTGTTTTTATACATTTGCTCGTGTTGTCTTTTTGTTTTAAAGTGATTGTAGGAATACAAGTTGAGCAAAGGAATACAATTTCATAGAAAAAGAGGTCCAAAAGAAATCAAAACACAAGTCGCGAGCACGACATTAAAATTCGTGAGCGCGAGAAGTACACAAGAGAGTAAGAGAGTTTACAGGCACAAATCGCGAGCGCGACATGAAATTCGTGAGCGCGAGAAGCACACGAGAGAGTCAGAGAGTTTACAGGCACAAATCGCAAGCGCGACAAGAAATTCACGAGCGTGAGTCATATTTCCAGCCTGCATAGGTTGTACTATTTTGGTCATATCTCTCAATTTATAACTCCAATTTAGCTGATTCAAAAACCCATAGATAGCTAAAACATAGAGGAAAAAATAACTCTTCTAGACCACTTCCAAATTCCATCATTAAACAGGATCAAAATGAAGGTGAAGTTACTGGTCAGTTATCCAACAAACCTGTTTCAATATGAAAGCAATATCTACTTCAGTTATTCATTTCATCCCATGCTTTCTCACCATTTCCAGTCTACTCACTCAACATTAAGCAACATATCTTCTCATTATCAACACACCACACTAGTTCTCATGCAAGAAAATTAGTTAAACTAAAAGAGATATCAAACCTTCACTTCAACAGCTTGAACTTTTCTTCTTAGCTTCCTTTTTCTTCTACCTTTGAGCTCACCTCTCCTATACATAAGAACTCTTATGAATCATCTAAAATATCACTAAATGACTAACTTATAAAATTCAAGAAATTTTTACTTACTTGGATAAAATAGAGATTGAATTTAATGCTTGAATACCATTAAAATGGATGGAGAAAGGAAGGTGAGTAAAGGAGATGAAGGAGATGAAGATAAAGATGAAGAAGGGAAAGTGAAATGGAAGTCTCGGGAAAGCTCCAATATAGCAATGATTTTATGTGAAAAATTACCCAATAGTACCTATATTTGCAATAGATTACAATTTAATACCTAAACTTTATATTTTAGTGCAAGTAAGTCCTAATCCTTATCCTTTGATCTTTTTATCTCATTGAAGTAAGTCCACTTCTTATCATTCTTATTGTACATCCCATACTACTCCACTCTGGACTCTAATGGCTCAAACCGGGTTTTGGTTCAGCCCGACTCAACTCGACTCTATGCAACGACTCGATTCAGTAGGTTGTCACAGTTCTCCCCTCCTAAATAAAAACTTCGTCCTGAAGTTTACTTGTTGTGAACAATTGCGGATACTGTTGTCGCATGGTTTCTTCAGATTCCCAAGTTGCTTCTTCTGTTTTATGATTCCTCCAAAGAACTTTTACCAATGCTATTTTCTTGTTCCGCAATTCTTTAATTTCTCTGGCTAGGATCTGAACTGGTTCTTCTTCATATGCGAGATTCGGCTGAATTTCAATCTCTTCTGCTGATAATATGTGTGATGGGTTTGATCTGTATTTCCTTAACATTGATACGTGAAAGACATTATGAAGTCGATCTAAGGTTGAGGCTAACGCTAGGCAATAGGCTAATGGTCCTACACGTTCAACAATCTCATATGGACCAATGAACCTAGGACTAAGCTTACCCTTTTGACCAAACCTTAGGATCTTTTTCCATGGTGAAACTTTTGGAAATACTTTCTCACCGACCGTATACTCAATGTCCTTTCTCTTTAAATCAGCATAGGACTTATGTCGATCACTTGCTTCTTTCAGTCATTTTCTGATGATTTCCACTTTCTCTTCTGTTTCTCTAACCAAATCTGGACCCAAAATCTTCTTCTCACTAAGTTCTGTCCAACACACAGGTGTCCTGTATTGTCTACCATACAACGCTTCATATGGTGCCATCTTAATGCTTGATTGAAAGCTGTTGTTATAGGCAAACTCCATGAGATGTACATATTTGTCCCAACTGCCTTCAAACTCTATAACACATGATCTCATCATGTCTTCCAGGATTTGAATTACTCTCTCTGACTAGCCATCTGTTTGAGGATGAAATGTAGTGCTGAAATGCAATTTCGTTCCTAATGCTTCCTGCAGTTTACCCCAGAACTTCTATGTAAACCTTGGATCACGATCAGATATAATGGATGATGGAACTCCATGTAGTCGAACTATTTCTCTAATATAAATTTCTGCTAACTTGTCCAGAGAAGAGTCCATCCTGACTGGTAGAAAGTGCACGGACTTAGTTAATCTGTCTACAATTACCCATACTGCATCATGCTTCCGCTGCGTCTGAGGTAATCCCATAACAAAATCCATCATGATCTTATCCCATTACCATGTTGGCACTGTTATTGGATGAAGCAACCCAGCTAGCAATTGATGTTCTGCTTTTACTTGTTGACATGTCAGACATCTTATTACAAAGTTTCCAATGTCTTTCTTCATGCCCGGCCACCAATAACCCTTCTTCAAATCCTGATACATCTTAGTACTGCCTGGATGCATTGTATATGGACTGTTGTGAGCTTCATGTAGAATCATCTGTCTGATCTCCCCTGTCTGTGGTACAACAACTCTATCTTCATAAAACATTACTCTGCTATCCAATCCGAATTTCCCACCATGGTTTTCCTGGACTTGTTTAACCCATGTGTATCTTTCTTATGTGCTTCTGTAACTTCCTGAACCTAAGATGGATGTACTTGCATCTGTGCGAGAATAACTCCCTGCTATTGCAACTCCATACTGATTCTCATTGATCTTAATGCATACAATGATTTTCGGCTGAGGGCATCAGCTACCACATTAGCTTTGCCCGGATGGTAATTAATGACATAATCGTAATTAGCCAGAATCTGCATCCACTTCCGTTGTCTTGAATTCAAGTCTTTCTGTGTCGGTAAATACTTTAAACTCTGATGATCAGTTTAAATGTAAAACTTTTCACCGTACAGATAATGCCACCATACTTTGAACGCTAGAACAATGGCTGCCAGTTCTAAATCATGGGTTGGATAATTCAATTCATATGGCTTCAATTGTCTGGAGACATAAGCTACCACTTTCCTATCTTGCATGAGTACACATCCTAAACCAGTATAAGAGGCATCACTGTAAATCTCAAATTCTTTACCTGTCATTGGCTGAGTCAACACTGGTGCTTCAGTCAACTTTTTCTTCAAAGTTGCAAAACTCTGCTGACACCTATCATCCCATTGGAATACAACCGCTTTCTTCAATAATCTTGTTAAAGGTGATGCAATGATGGAAAATCCCTTTACGAACCTTCTGTAATAGCCGGCTAAACCCAGAAATCTTCGAACTTCTGTGACATTCCTGGGTGGTCTCCAATCAACAATAGCTTCAATCTTCTTAGGAGTCACTCTGATACCCTCCGATGACACCACATGTCCTAAGAACGAAACTTCTTTCAGCCAAAACTCACATTACTGAGCTTGGCATACAGCTGTTTATCCCTCAGTGTCTGAAGTATAGTCCGCAAATGTTTATCATGTTCAACCCTGTCTCTGGAATAGACCAAAATGTCATCTATAACCACTACTACGAACTGATCCAGATATGAATGAAACACACGGTTCATAAGATCCATGAAAACAGCCGGTGTATTTGTGAGACCGAATGGCATTACTAAAAATTCATAGTGACCATATCGGGTCCTGAATGCAGTCTTAGTGATATCTTCTTCCTTTATACGCAACTGATAGTATCACGACCTGAGGTCGATCTTAGAAAACATGCCTGCACCCTTTAACTGATCAAACAAGTCATCGATTTGAGGTAATGGATACTTATTCTTGATTGTCAGTTTGTTCAGTTGTCTATAGTCAATGCACAATCTGAGTGATCCATCTTTCTTCTTTACAAATAACACCAGTGCTCCCCAAGGTGATACATTGGGTCTGATAAAGCCTTTGTCCAATAACCCCTGCAGCTGAATCTTTAACTCTTTTAGCTCTGCTGGTGCCATTCTGTAAGGTGCAATTGATACTGGTGTTGCTCCAGGATAGACATCTATGGTAAACTCCACTTCCCTCCTTGGTGGTAATCCTAGTAATTCGTCTGGAAATACGTCTGGATAATCACACACTGTTGGTATGTCTTGCACTTTGGACTTTTCTGTCTCTACTGTTAATGCACATACCAAGTATGTTGTACAACCCTTCTGCATTAATCTCTCTGCTGCCATGGCTGATATCACATTACCCAGAAAATCTTGCCGCTTCCCGACTACTGTAATCTCTTCCCCTGCTGTTGTATATAATGTCACCATTTTCTTTGCACAATCAACTATAGCCTGATGTTTGGATAGCCAATCGATACCCAGAATAACATCAAATTCTCTAAATGGCAACTCCATAAGATCTCCTGGGAACTCCTGTCCATGGATGACAACTGGACAGCCTTTGACCACTGTATGGGTTTTTACTACATCTCCTAATGGATTAGTAACCAACCTACCCTGACTCACATGTGCAACTGCTAACCCTTTAACCCAAGGTTTAGGTACGCTAATGTATGAATGTGATGATCCAGGATCAATTAAAGCATAAACTGTATGATCACATAAAGAAAACTCGCCAATTATTACATCTGGAGCTTCCTCATCTTCCCTAGCTCGCATAGCATAGACCTTGGCTGGAACTCTAGTATCGGGTCTGTCCACAGTCTCTGATTACTGTCTCTGCCCTCCGGAGATCTCACCTCTACCTCTGCCTGCTATGAACTATGTAGGAACTTTTGCCCTCTTAGGACAGTGCTTCTTCTGATGGTCTGATGCTTCGCATATCCAGCATTTACCAGTCACCAGCCAACAATCTCCACCATGTCGTCTGCCACAATGCTCACAAGGTGGAAAAGTATAATCGACTAACTCTGCACCTCTACCGATGCCTCTACCAACTCCTTTGCTTGAACCTCGACTACCAACGGCAGAACTAGCCACGACCGATACCGCTGGCGCGTTAGCACCCTTAGTTGTGCCTTGGCTAAAGGGAGGCCTAAAACTAGCTGAAGTACTAGCACCTCTGAATCTCTTGCTCTCCGGCTGATATGTACTGGGTGCACTCTGAGTCTAGTCTCTCTTCTGCTGAGACCGCTGGCGTCTGGTATGCTGACTGGCCTGAATTCGTTCTATCTCCTGAGCTGCCTCTACCAAAGCTGAAAACTCTCTGAATCTGGAAGCTACCACTCCTATCTGAATCTCATCATTCAGGCCTTCTTGGAACTTTTTACATCTCTCTGCCTCTGTAGCCACTATCCGGTCACCATACCTGCTAAGTCTGGTGAATTCTCTTTCATATTCTACAACTGACATTCTGTTCTGCCTAAGATATAAGAATTCCTTCCTTCTAGCATCAAGGTAAGCCTTTGTGATGAACTTTTTCTTGAATTCATCCAAAAAGAATTGCCAGGTACGCTGTTCTGCTGGTACTCTCTGCTGAACAGTATGCCACCATGTGTATGCCTCATCTATCAGCAATGACATAGCACAAATCAACTTGTCCTATCTCTGGACTATCATCCTTGCTAGCTCTGAATTCTTTCGCACTGTATTTTCTAATATTTTCTAGTGGCGGCTTTCTTTCTCTGTCTACTACCACTGGTGCCTGAGGTACCACCCCTGCATTCTGTCTAAAGGTATCCGCAAGTTGTTTTAACAGCACCTCCTGCTATGGTGCTACTCAAGCCTCACCCTCCACTGCCCTGAAGGCATGTGACTCGCTCTCACCTTCCTGTGACATCCTCTTAAAAGAGGAACAACTGCTTAGTTCATCAGGGTAGTCATGGCATGTACATTAACATATGCATTGAAGCCCGGGGAACTAAACCGAGCTCTGATACCAAAATTTGTAATATCCCTTCCCGATCCACCTGTAAACCCGAATGAGCCGAACCGAGACGCTACAATCTAGTTGAACCTATGTCCTTTCAAGCTGATATCCTTATGTATGCTGAATATAATATCATGCTGTTGCTTTCTATAGAAATGTTCTTCATATATACAAGACATTATACTAGTTTCCAAAATGAAATGGGCCCAGCTATGCGCCCTATACATGCCATGATAAGTATAGACAGAACCAAAAGATCAAAATGAGTAGCTACCCTGAAGACTGGGTCTTCCAAAGATGAACTGCAGTAGTTGTATCATGACTCTCTATATGGCCCAGTCCCAAAACCTATGAGTTAAACCGGTAACTCGCTGAATAATAAAACTCAGTGGATATCTCAACGTATAAAGAAACATGTAAGCACACACATATGTATAAATAAACATGTAAGCACACATATCATGATACTTCCATTATCGTACTTGCTGTTCATTATGCTGTATGACTTATGCAATATTTAGTCAATGTAACTACATGGCTCCATAAGGTTATAGTGAAACCAAAGTGATAAGAGGAACTGTATGAAACTAGATGAATACTGTATGACTGGGCTGCTATGGCCCATATATAATCATATCCACTCAACGGCCTGTAGCCGGAGTACCAAACTGTATGGGGCGCAGATCTACTATCCTATGTCGCAACATAGTTTTATCTACGTGGTTTCTACCTAACCTCAATGGAGCATATGATCAGTATGTCAATAGTATAAAACAAAAGCATATTAACTGCTTCATAAATTCATAAACCATACTGTTTACCTGTATGCTGATACCCGCGCAAAGCGGGCAACTTGTGTCATGTTAGTGTCACATCATTTGCATGATTGCATTTTGTTTTTATACATTTGCTCGTGTTGTCTTTTTGTTTTAAAGTGATTGTAGGAATACAAGTTGAGCAAAGGAATACAATTTCACAGAAAAAGAGGTCCAAAAGGCATCGAAACACAAGTCGTGAGCGCGACATTAAAATTCGCGAGCGTGAGAAGCACACAAGAGAGTCAGAGAGTTTACAGGCACAAATCGCGAGTGCGACATGAAATTCGCGAGCGCGAGAAGCACACGAGAGAGTTAGAGAGTTTACAGGCACAAATCGTGAGCGCCACAAGAAATTCGCGAGCGCGAGTTGTATTTTCAGCCTGCACAGTTTGTACTATTTTGGTCATATCTCTCAATTTATAACTCCAATTTAGCTGATTCAAAAACCCACAAACAGCTAAAACATAGAGGAAAAAATAACTCTTACTTCCTAATTCCATCATTAAACAGGGCAAAATCAAGGTGAAGTTACTGGTCAGTTATCTAATAAACCTGTTTCAGCATGAAAGCAATATCTACTTCAGTTATTCATTTCATCCCATGCTTTCTCACCATTTCCAGTCTGCCCACTCAACATTAAGCAACATATCTTCTCATTATCAACACACCACACAAGTTCTCATGCAAGAAAATTAGTTAAACTAAAAGAGATATCAAACCTTCACTTCAACAGCTTGAACTCTTCTTCTTAGCTTCCTTTTTCTTCTACCTTTGAGCTCACCTCTGCTATACATAAGAACTCTTATGAATCATCTAAAATATCACTAAGTGTCTAACTTATGAAATTCAAGAAATTTTTACTTACTTGGATAAATAGAGATTGAATTTAATGCTTGAATACCATTAAAATGGATGGAGAAAGGAAGGTGAGTAAAGGAGATGAAAATAAAGATGAAGAAGGGAAAGTGAAATGGAAGTCTCGGGAAAGCTCCAATATAGCAATGATTTTATGTGAAAAATTACCAAATAGTACCTATATTTACAATAGATTACAGTTTAATACCTAAACTTTATATTTTAGTGCAAGTAAGTCCTAATCCTTATACTTTGATCTTTTTGTCTCATTCAAGTAAGTCCACTTCTTATCATTCTTATTGTACATCCCATACTACTCCACTCTGGACTCTAATGGCTTGAATCGGGTTTTGGTTCAGCCCGACTCAACTCGACTCTATGCAACGACTCGATTCAGTAGGATGTCACAGAGCATGCTCATCTTACATAATAAATCATAGCATGCAACAAATTCACACAAAGTATAATAGAGCCCAAAATCCTTGTTTTAATTCTTAATTCATAACATTTCTCATAAAATTCATTTTTTTAGTCTTCTTAAAATCATAATGAAAACTTAATTTAAACTTAAGTAATTCATGAAAATTCTCATACTTCAACATAATTACTTAACATAGGAAATTTCCAGCATTAAAATAACCTTGACCCTTGCTGTGTTTTAAAGACATAACTTGAGTTATAGGTCTCCAAATTAAGTGAAATTAGATTCATTAGAAAGTTAAGACAAAATTGTAAATGTCTTATGAAGGAAAAATAGCCAGATCACTCTTTAAGAACGTAAAAAATAGCTAGGAACACAGACTAATAATACAAACCTGATTCAGCACAACCAAGTCCAATGTTTCTTTGATTCCTACTTATCCAAACACTCAAATTAAACCAATCCAAATCCAGGGAAGTCTTAAGATACATGGCAACAACTTTCATGAGGAACTCAAAACATAATCTTGCCATTATAGTGGTCAGAATGGGTAACAGAGTCAGTTTGGGTCTTTCAGCCATAAGTTGATCTATATATATCCAAATTGGACACAAGAGAATGGGTTGGAAAGATAAGAAGTAGACCTACAACTTTCATGAAGGGCTCAGACACAGATGAAAAATAAAAAGGGTCAAAAAATAGTCCTTAAACTCAACTAATAACACATTTTCCCAATTTCAGCTTACTTTAGTCATTAAATAGAACATGAAAGACAAAAGATACAAGGTAGAGATTTCTACCACATACTAAATAGTCATCAAAAATCATTTTTAGAGCATTAACCAACAAAGAAAACAAGAGAAAACATAAGCCTTTTATCCCTAGTAGTTTCGGCCTCTCTTGGAAGAAGAAGAGGGAAAATGTTTTCCACTTCAATCTAACATGTGATCATGCTTAAAAATCACCCAAGAGCATGTTTATACAACCAAAGTTGAACAATTCAATCATTTCATATAAAATCCCAAATATACACATAATAGCATAAAATGCACAAAATCAAAAATTGAAATAAGGTAAGTGTGTTTAGGAACACTAACCTTAAACACAAGCTTTAACAACCTTAAATCAAACTCTTTAAGCCTTAGCTTTGCCCTTCTCTTTGGTAGAAGGTTCTCCACCCTCTACATGTAAGAAACTCAAAATCAAAACAAAGAAAACAAATAAAAGAAGAAATTGGAGCATGATTAGGCATGTTTATGCTAAAAGAAGAATCTAAACCCAAAAATAATGAAGTTAAATCATGAAATCACTTACTTAGCTTAAGTAGTAACTCTCCGAATTTCTTGAAATTAGTTAGCAAAAACCACTTCTCAAGCTTTAATCTCTAGGATTTATTACTAAATCAATTTAAATGGGTTGAATTTGGTGGATTTAACTAAGTAGGAAGTGAAGAAAAACAAAGAGAAGAAGGAGAGGAAGTTAACGTTGAAGAGAAGAAGAAGAAAAGAAAGTGGTTGCTCAAATAATTGAAGTTGACTTTATAAAGCAAATAAAGGGTAGTTTGGTCTTTTTCTATGACTGGATGGCTAGGATTGAGTCAATAGTAATATAATCTAATGGCTACAAATATTCTCCAATTAAATTCTTTCGAAATATTATTTATCTCCATAAAATTCTCAAATTTACTCCATAAAAATAATTCCTCAAATTTCCTTAATTAATATAACACCATAATTCACTATTCACTAATTATCTAAATTCTCCAAAAATATTTATTACTTACTTTCTACCCACAAAAATCATGCATGCATGCTCCAAAAATATTAAATAAAATATTAAACATATATAGTAATTTTTTCGAACCAAAATAATATCGACTCCCAGACCGGTGGTACTATTCACAGACCGGTGGTACTATTCATAGACCAGTAAACTACTATTTCACACACAAGAAAACATAGGGCCTTACACTTATAGTTCCAGAAATCAGGGTATTACAAAGGTAAACTACAGTTATACATAAAAATATTAACTGATAAAATCAATAATACATTGGCATTGAATTAACACAAAAAAATATGCTACTAAAAATAAATGCATTTTTCAGAAGACATGGACCAAATAAAGTGTCGTGCAGGGAGTACTACGCTATAAATTGCAAGTTAAAGAAATTGACGAATCAGCGCTTCTTACGGTTGGACGCATACAACAACAATTTGTTTTTGGACATGTGTATCAAACTAGAGACGACAACACTTGATTACTACAGAACACAACAGACACAAATCATGTTAGAATTGTACCAAAAATTATAGACAGTGTTAAAACAGTAGAAATAAGAGGGATAATATTCAATAAAGGGTATGTGTTCCCAACATTATTTATTGGAGGACCGACAGATGCAGAAAGGATATCTTGATGCAGTGGCTACAGTACAACAATATGGCAAGATAGATATTTTCATTACAATGACATGCATTCTAGAATGGGAGGAGATTAAGCATGAGCTAAAACCACCACAAACAGCTCAAGACAGACCATACTTGAATTTTAGAGTACTCCGAGCAAAATTGCAAGACCTAAAAGAACAGTTGTATAAGAAAGAGATCTTCGGCAAAGTTGCAGCATATGTGCATGTGTTTAGTTTCAAAAGAGAGGATTGCCACATCCACATATGTTCACCATTCTTCAACCATCATACAAACTATCAAGTCCAAATGATTTTGACAAATATATAAGTATAAAGATATCGAATGAGAAGCAATATCCAAAATTGTATGAAATGGTTGCAAAACATATGATACATGGGCCATGTGGAGGATAAAATCCAAAATATCCTTGTATTATAGATAACAAGTGCAGGTTTCATTATCCAAGGCAATATTCTTTGAAAGCTATAAAAGGAAAAAATGGATACTCTATTTACAGAGACCAAACAACAGACGAAAGGTATGCCGTATCGCTTACGTTAATTTTTTAATATAAAAAATAAAGACAATTTATTATAAATTCAAATATTGTAACAGAAGCCATTGGCACAGGTCATAGCAAGAAAGAATATGTTAGACACCGGATGGGTTGTCCCTTGTAATCCATATCTTTTAACGAGATACAACTGCCACATCAATGTTGAGGTTTGTATGGCCTAAAGGGAGTCAAATATCTATATAAATGTATCTACAAAAGACACGGCAAGATTGGAGTATATGTTTCCAATGAAGATAAAAAAGTAGATGAGACAAGACAATTTCAAGATGCAAGGTGGGTGTCTGACAAGCTTTTTCGCAAGTGTACGAAATCGCAAACAAGTAATAAAAAGTGAGTAGAGTATCATCCCACGAAGATTGTATACCAAATACCAAAATTATATTAACCTATTATTATTTAAACGACAAATAAGAGAATGTATTTGAAAATAAAAGAATTAAAGTAAAAACAATAAGAATGAGTGTGACATCCTACTGAGTCGAGTCTTTGCATAGAGTCGAGTTGAGTCGGGCCAAACCAAACCCGGTTGGGGTAGAATGGGATTATAAGTGGACTTACTTGAATGAGAGAAAAAGATCAAAGTATAAGGGTTAGGATTTACTTGCACTAAAAGATCAAGCTTGGGTATTAAGTTGTAACCTGTTGACAATTGAGGTACCATTTAGAACTTTTACACAAATTCATTGATATTTTGATGGCCTACCCGTGAAAATCATTTCACTTTCCCCTTTTCATCTTTATTTTCATCTTCTTCATCTCCTTCCTTTCCCTTCCTTTCTCCATCCATTTTCATGGTAGTTAAGCATTAAGGCAACCTCAATTTTCTCCAAGTAAGTAGAATTTCTTGAAGCTTTATGTTATTAAACCTCTAATTGAGTTATATTGTAGATAATTCATAAGAATTCTTATGTATAGGAGAAGTGAGTTCAAAGATAGCAGAAAAAGGAAGCTAAAGAAGAGCTCAAGCTTTTTGGAGTAAAGGTTTAATATCTCTTGTCATTTACCACTTTCTTTGCATGAGAACTTGTGTGGTGTGTTGATAATGAGACAATATATTGCTTAATGTTGAGTGAGAGGACTGGAAATGGTGAGAAAGCATGGGATGAACTGAATAAATGAAGTAGATATTGAGTTATGCTGAAACAAGTTTTGCTGGAAAAATAACCAGTAACTTCAACTTGATTTTGACCCTATTTAATGATGGAATTAGGAAGTGTCATAGAAGAGTTATTTGTTCCTCTATGTGTTAGCTTTACATGGGTTTTTGAATCACCCAAATCGGAGTTATATATTGAGAGATATGACCAAAAGAGTACAGACTGCGCAGGCTGGAAAACACGTCGCGCGCTCGCGAATTGTGCCTGTAAACTCACTGACTCTCATTTGGTGCTTTTCGCGCTCGCAACTTTCATTGCGCGCTTGCGAATTTGGCCTGTAAACTCACTGACTCTCATGTGTGCTTCTCGCGCTCGCCACTTTGCAAGGCGCGCTCGCGACTTGTGTTTTTATGCTCTTTTGGACTTCATTTTCTATGCAATTGTATTTCTTTGCTCAACTTGTATGCCTCCAATCATTTTAAAACAAAAATACAACATTAGAACATGTATCAAAACAACATGCAAGCATGCAAATGATGTGAAACCAAGTAAACATTATGATTTATGAAGTTATGAAATCATTAATATGCTATTGTGTTATACTATTGACATACCAACATTATGCTCCATTGAGGTTAGGTAGAAACCATGTAGATAAGGCCCTGCACCCCATACAGTTTGGTACTCCGGCTACAGGCCGTTGAGTGGATATGATTATATATGGGCCATAGCAGCCAAGCATACAGTATTCATCCAGTTTCATACAGTTTTTCTTATCACTTCGGTTTCACTATAACCTTATGGAGCCATACAGATATCTTGACTTAACATTGCATGAATCATATAGTATAATAAACAGCAAGAAAGATCATCAAGGTAACATGAAAGTATCATGATATGTGTGCTTATATGTGCCATATGTGTTTACATGGTTCTTTCTACACATGTATGTGCTAAATTGTTTCTATCTATGTTGAGATATCCACTGAGCTTTATTTGCTCAGCGAGTTACCTGTTTAACTCGCAGGTTTTGAGACTGGACCGTAGAAAGTCGGCTTACAACTGCTGCAGTTCATCTATAGAAGACTCAGTCTTCAGGGTAGCTACTCATTTTGATGTGTATCTTTTGTCTATCCTTTTCATGGCATGTACAGGGCACACAGTTGGGCCCATTTCATTTTGAAAACTAGTATAATGTCTTGTAAATATTAATTATATTATTAATGTAGAAAGCATCAACATGATATAATAGTCAGTGTCCATTATGATATCAGCATGACAGGCCATAAAGTCAACCAGTTTGTAGCGTCTCAGTTCGGTTCATTCGGGTTAACGGGTGGACCGGGAAGGGATGTTACAATGAGATCAAGCAAGAAGTTGTTGAAAAGGAATCAAGGGTTAAAAGTTAATAGGGATGTTGACTTCACTTAATTCTATTTAGTTTATCCTATTATATTGATCATCAATTTCAATTATTCAAGAAGGAGAGATAACCCTAAATTCGCTTTTAAGTTCTCTCGATGTTTTATTATGTAACGCCCTAATTTTTCTGTGTCTAAAATAGTAGTTTTAATGGTCTGTGAATAGTACCACCGGTCAGGGAGTCAATATTATCTTAGTCCGGAAAAATTACTATATATGTTTTATATTTTCTTTAATATTTTTGGAGCATGTATGCATGGTTTTTATGGGTAGAAAGTAAGTAATGAATATTTTTGGAGAATTTAAATAATTAGTGAATAGTGAATTATGGTGTTATGGTGTTATATTAATTAAGAAAATTTGAGGAATTATTTTTATGGAGTAAATTTGAGAATTTTGTGGAGATAAATAATATTAAAGGAATTTAATTGGAGAATATTTTTAGCATTAGATGAGATTACTATTGACTCAATCCTAGCCATCCAACTATGGGAAAAGACCAAACTACCCTTACTCCATTATTTGAGCAACCACTTTCTCTTCTTCTTCTTCTCTTCAACACCAACTTCTTCTCCTTCTTCTCTTTGTTTTTCTTCAACTTATACTTGCTAAATCCACCAAATTCACCCCATCCAACTTGATTTAAGTAATTAATCTTGGAGAGCGAAGCTAGAGCATTGATTTTTGGTGACTAATTTCAAGAAATTTGGAGATTTTCCTATTTAAGCCAAAGGTTGGAGTACCCTGATGCGTCCCACATCGCCCACGGAGTACATCCTGGGCTAGTGTATAAGGCTAGGTTCAGTCCTTCCCCTACGAGCTAGCTTTTGGGGCGAAGTTAGGGGTCCAGATCCTTATCATTTGGTATTAAAGCTCTGGCTCCGTAGGGTTGGTGTCTCATAGGGTTCGTTAGAATGCCGACTGAGGCAGTTGGGTCTTATGGGGGTGGGGATGATGCGTCCCACATCGCCCGCGGAGTACATCTTAGGCTAGTGTATAAGGCTGGGTTCAGTCCTTTCCCTATAAGCTAGCTTTTGGGGCGAAGTTAGGGGTCCAGATCCTTATCATACCCTCTACTAAGGAGTTAAGGCAAAGCTAAAGCTTCGAAAGCTTTAATCTAAGCTTGCTAAAGCTTGTTTTAAGGTTAGTGTTCATAAATACACTTACCTTACTTCAATTTTTGATTTTGTGAATTTATGCTATTATGTGTATATTTGGGGATTTTGTATGAAATGATTGAATTGTTGAACTTTGGTTGTATAAACATGCTCTTGGGTAATGTTTGATGAGTATTTAGTATGTGTTAGAAATCTCTACCTTGTATCTTTGTCTTTCATGTTCTCTTTCATGGTTAAAGTAATCTGAAATTGGAAAAATGTGTGATTGGGTGTGATTAAGGACTCTTTTTCAATCCTTTTCATTTTCCATCTGTGTCTGAGCCCTTCATGAAAGTTGTAGGTCTACTTCTTAGGCTTCCAACCCTTCCTCTTGTGTCTAGTTTGGATACATATAGCTTAACTTATGGCTGAAAAACCCAAACTGACTCTGTTATGCCAGGCCACATGCATCTCTAAATTGATTACCCATTCTGACCACTATAATGGCAAGATTATATTTTCAGTTCCTCATGAAAGTTGTTGCCATGTATCTTAAGACTTCCCTGGATTTGGATTGGTTTAATTTGAGTGTTTGGATAAGTAGGAATTAAATAAACATTGGACTTGGTTGTGCTGAATCAGTTTGGATTATTAGTCTGTGTTCTTAGCTTCTGTCTACCATCTTATAGATTGATCTAGGCTCTAGTCCCTTCATATCATTTGTAGAATTTTGTCTTAGCTTTCTAATGAATCAAACTTCACTCAATTTGGAGACCTATAACTGAAGTTATGTCTTAAAAACATAGCAAAGGTCAAGGTTATTTTAATGCTGGAAATTTCCTATGTCTTGAATCATAGGTTTATTTGGATAAAGGTATGCATGAATCATGTGCGATGAAGTTATCTTGATTATTTTTATGTTTTAGGATTTATTTGATGAAAATAAGACATAAGTTTGAAAGGTGTTGTTATGGATATGTTTAATGGATATTAAAGTTATATTGTACATATGTTAGGTTTATTAATTTTTCCTATGAATAAATTGTTAGAAAATTTGGGGATTTGGCATGTTAAGGGTTAGTGAGGTGAATTGATGTTATGAACATGTTATTGAGACTAAATGCATGATGTTAGAATGGTTAGAAAGTTGATTTGCCTAAGTAAAGAAAATATGAGAATTTTTCCTACTTATGCCATAACATAGGAAAAGTTGTCTTTTTGGATAATAACATGCTTCTAAATGATAATATGCTTTAGTTATATGATAAACATTATGTGTATGAAGCATAGATGAAGTGCCCATGTTATAATTGAAGAATTGGAAAATTTCCTATGTCTTGAATTATGGAAATATTGAGAAATTACATCAAAGTGTGTATGTTTGACTTGTAGATATGCTTATATATATATAAAGGATGCTTTAAATGGAATCTTTTGATTTATATATCTTTTAAAATGCTATAAGTGATTTTTATTATAAGAGTTTATTTATGATAAATCTCATTATGACTTTAAGTAAGTTCTCAATAAAATGAATTTATGAGACATTTCCCATGTTAAATAATTATATTTAAGTATGAAGTTTTCATGAGTTACTTAAGTTCTAAAGTAAGCTTCCATTATGATTTCAAGAAGATTAAGGAATAAGACAAGTTTTATGAGAAGTTTTATGAATTAAGAATTAAAACAAGGATTTTGGGCTCTAATATACTTGGTACGAATTTGATGCATGATTTGATTTTATTTTGTAAAATGATGGCGACCTAAGGCCATTATGAATAAGTTGGCGACCTAAGGCCAATATGAATAAGCTATGAAAACCTATCTGCTTCTCTTTCTCCTAAGTGTATGCGAGCCCTTAGAAAATATTTTTAAGGCAATTAAACGAATGAGATTACAATATTTTAGTAAACCTTTAGAAATTAATGATTATGTTATCAAATGAATTTTCAAAGCATAATATTTCGGTACATGGTTTTAAAATAAATAGTATGTGTATTGGTATAATAAATGTTCAAGTAATGAATTTATGATTTGGAAGAATTAAATTATTTATGTTATTAATTATAAGTTTATTTGATATTTCTCTTGCTATAAATGTAAATGTATGTTGAAATTTAATGATTCTATGATTGTAAATGATTTTATGAAATTTGTATTTTAAGTAAGTTGCAATCTCAACTTTGGTAAGTATGTGAATTATGAGTACTACTAAGTTTTATACTCAGCGCGTTGATTTTATCACGAGCAGGTTAAAGACCGTGGTTACTGTTTAAAGACTAGAAGAGTAACATCAGAGCAGAAGAGACTATTGTGGTAGTAGTAGATTGAGATTTATATAATTAAGAAGTATGGCATGTATAATTATTATATTTTCGGAGATTATGTTATTTGAATTATAACTTAAGCATGTAATTATCAATTATGTTGGTGTATATATTTGGAGATAAGCATAAGATTTATTAAATGATTTAATATAAAATATTTTAAGATAATTAGTATGATTAGTTTATTAAGACTTGATATATATAATGAATGCAATTAATTGATGAATATTAAAATGCTATTTAAGATTTATATAGTTATGAACATATAGCAGTGCTGTTGTGTTATAATGATTATTTGAAAATGTTGGGAGTTTGGAGTTTAAATTGGGAGTGTTTTGTATTCACATGTTTAGCAAGCTCAATTTTTAAAGGGAAATTCTTACAGTTTTTCTGTAGGATTTTTCCAAATTTATATAGAAAAAAAAATGAAATGAAATGAAATGAAATGAAATGAAATGAAATGATTATATAAAAACATTATTCGCTAAACTTATGAATACTCAATTAGTTCTAATTCATAATCTAATTTTATGGTTTTTATGTTAAGTTAGGACGATGTTTCCAGCACCGAATGTGGCATTTGTCGTCGAGTCTCTCAGGACTGGGCGGTGGGTGTTACATATTAGCTATGTTAGCCCACTTCGATTACCGATCTCTCAATGGCGCAACCAAACATAGATTAAATCATTAAGTTCTTGTGATTATTCAGGAATTCATAAATTAAGACCTTTAATTTTATGAAAACCTCCCACGGGTCAAACCATCCAACTCTCGCATCAAGTTGTTATTCTTGTAACGCCCCAAAATTTTCGAATCTTAAAATAATATTATTTTATCGGATCATGAATGGTGCTGCAAAGAGGGGGATAATATTTTATTTAGACCCGAGGAAGATATTGAGTATAATTAACTATGGATGGATAGTAATTTACCGGTCTATGAATAGTATCACCAGTCTGTGAATAGTACCTCTGGTCTGGGAATCGGTATTATTTTGGTTCGAAAAAAATTACTATTTATGTTTTATATTTTATTTAATATTTTTGGAGTATGCATACATGATTTTTATGGGTGGAGAGTAAGTAATGAATATTTTTGGAGAATTTAAATAATTAGTGAATAGTGAATGATTAAATGATTGAATATAGAATATTTTTGGAGATAAGCATAAGCTTCATTAAATGATTGAATATAAAATATTTGAAGAGAGCTAGTATGATTAGTTTATTAAGACTTGATATATATAATGAATGCAATTAATTGATGAATATTAAAATGCTATTTAGGATTGATATAATTATGAAAATATAGAAGTGTTATTGTGTTATGATGATTATTTGGAGATGTAGGGAGTTTGAAGTTTAATTGGGAGTGTTTTGTATTCACATGTTTGGTGAGCTCAGTTTTTAAAGGGGGAAATTCTTACAGTATTTCTGCAAGATTTTTCTCAATCTATTTTTCAAAAAAAAAAAAAAAAAAAAAAAAAGAGAGATGAAAACGAAATGAAATGATTAGCTATAAAAAAAAATTACTCGCTAAACTTGTGAATACTCAATTACTTCCAATTCATAATCTATTATATGTTAAGTTAAGACGCTGTCTCCGACACCGAATGTGGCATCCGTTATCGGGTCTCACGGGACTAGGCGGAGGGTGTTACAATTCTCATGAAATTTATTATAGTATTCATATCAAAAACCATTCTCTCAATAGTGATTAATGACTTAAATCAATGCAGGGGAGAAACTCTGCTTGGAAGCATTGAGATCAATAATAAATTTTACTTGAATAAAGAAAATCAAATCTAATATTATAAACTAGAGTTGAATTTAAGCTGCATCATATCCCTAGTAAAGAGAATTAGTTCGACATAGTGAATAAGTTAAAGTAAATTAAATTTGTAAATGATCCCATAAAGAATAATAAACAAAAGTGAGTTTAGAAAAAAAACTGGTCAACAATTGGCTTGAATGGCTTCATTGAATCTTCACACTAGCTTGAGTACTTGAAGTCTTAAAGGGAGAAAACTATCTAGAGAATAAGAGAATCAGAGATCAAAAGATGATCCTATCCTAGCTGATCTCTCTTTTTATAGACTCCTTAGGAAATCTCCGAACTTGATTAGGAAATAAAATCTCTAATGAGGAAGAAATCAATTTGATGTAGGAAGCTGTTTAGGCTTTGTATTTCTTCCAATTTAGGATTCTTCTAGCGGTTTGATAGGATTTAAACTTGATTAGCATGTTAGAAAAATATCTCATGTGGGTCCATGCAAGCAGCACGACTAGAATTGTCATTTTCAGCCCAATATGAAGTCAGGCAATCAGCACGGCCATGCTATACTCTGAGCCTCCAAGGTAGATGCAGCACGGGCCGTGCTTAGGTGAGCACACCTTTGGATCAACATTCTCGTGAGGCACGGGCGTGCCAGGTAGCAAGGCTGGGGGATGCTATGCTCTGAGTCTCCATGATAAATTCCTTTAGATTCAATATGGGGGTGCTGGATTCCACGCCCAGGGCATGCTAGACTTTGACAGTTTTACTTAACTTGACTCTTTTCTATATTTTTGACTAGTTTCCTATCAAAATCTTATAAAATTCCTCAAGATCAAGTGAAATGTGATTCAAGGAAGCTTTATTGAAAAATATAAATAAATTAGTTGAAATAAAATAAAAATTAACAAAATAAATTAGTTTAAATATAGTTTTTATAAATCTGTGGGCCTATATTACTTAGAAAATAGTTAAGCTAAATCTTGCAGAAGAACTGCAAAGGATTTTATAGTTCTTCTGTAGGATTTACCTTAATTATTTTCTAAGTATTATGCATGGGCCCACATATTTTACAAAAACTATATTTAAACTGATTTATGGCCGGAAGCTCTAGCATGGAATGACCTCAGCATGATACCAATGCCTCCTACAAGTCAATAGAGGAAATATTACAGTCTATAATATTACAGTCTATAAATATCGTAGCAAGCAACAGATTGAGAGATATTGGTTAGGACTATCAAATTCTTTTAGGGTGGCACGAATTTTAGGGATGAATTTATGTTTAGTATGCAATTTTCAATGAGGAATCGAGAAGGCGAGATGAGCATGTCTGCTTGCCCACAAGATCCCATACTACATCCCAGAAGAACCTAGCCAAGCTGCCCATTAGACATATAGAAGATACTAGTTCTGGAGTGGACCTGTTTACAGGGTTCCTTAGACCAAATGGATAGAAACCCTTCGGATTTTTGGGCCTAAAAGCTCTGAGTTGGAATGAATCGAGCACAATACCAATGCCTCCTGTAGGTCAATAGATGAAATATTATAGTCTATTAATATCGTGGCAAGCAACAAACAAAGATAGACTACTAAATTCTTATAGAGTGACACGTATTTTGGGATGAAGTTATATTGCGTATTCAATTCTGGGTGAGGTATCGAGGAGGTGATATAAGCATGTTGTGTTGCCCACTAAATCCTATACTACATCACAAAAGAACCTATTTGAGCTGCCCTTTAGACATACAGAAGATATTGACTCCAGTTCGGGCCTGGTTATAAGGCTCCTTAGGCTAATGGGTACTCTTCGAATTTTTGGCCTGATAAATCCAACATGGAATGGCTCGAGCACAATACCAATGTCTCCTACATATAAATAGATGAAATATTATAGTCTATAAATATCGTGGCAAGCAACAGACATAGAGATATTGGTCTAAGACTGCCAAATTCGTCCTGAGTGGCACAGAGTTTGGGGATGAATTTATGTTCCGTATGCAATTTTGAATGAGGAATCGAGAAGGTGAGATGTGCATGTTTGTTTTCCTACAAGATCCTATACTACATCCCAAAAGAACTTAGCCAAGTTGTCCGTTAGGCGTACAGAAGATAGTGGTTCCGGAGCGAGCCTGGTTATAGGGTTACTCAAACCAAATGGGTACTCTTTGGATTTTCGGGTCCGAAAACTCCGGCATGGAATGGCTCGAGCACAATACCAATGCCTCCTACAAGTCAAGATATGAAATATTATAGTCTATAAATATCGTGGCATGCAACATTCAAAGAAATATTGAGTGTAGTTTGCCGAATTCTTTTAGAGTGCACTACAAGAAAATTAGTGTTTACCGGTAAAATTTACCGACAAAAGGTTTTTGTTGGTATTTAGCGACAAATTAGCATTAAGTTACTGACAAAATTTAATTTTAAAATAAAAAGTTACATAATATTAGTGACAAAATATGATCAATTTACCTATAAAATTTAATGACAAAATTGAGTTTCATCGCTAATTAAGGTTGCCTTATATTGGCACCTAATTTTTTGACAAATTACCGACAAAATTTAGCGACAAATATAAATTTTGTCTGTAAAAATTGGGTCATAGATACGCGCATATTTTTGACAATTTAACATCAAATCACCAATAAATTAATGACAAAATTACCGACAAAATACTGACAAATTAGTGATAAATCTTTAGAAAAATTTAAATTTTAGGCAGAAAAAATAGGCAATAAATAATGAAAGCTATCAATAAATTACCAACAAATTAGCGACAAAAATATTTTTGTGGCTAAGTATTTACCGATAAAATAACAATGAAATTTAAAAAAAGAAATTAAAACTTTACACCGTGTAAATTTTTCCATCAAATTGTTTTCGGTTGCTTCTTCCTGTACTCCTTGTCCTTTTTCCTAATTCTTCTTCCTTTTCTTCTTTCTTTTCTTTTACTACTCTACTTTTTTTTTTCCCTTTTTTTCTTCTTTCTTTCTTTCTTGCTTTCTTTCTTTCTTTCTTTCTTTCTTCTTCTTCTTCTTCCTCTTTTTCTTTCTTTTCTTCTACTACTCTACTTTTTTTTCCTTTTTTCCTTCTTCCTTTCTTCTTCTTCTTCTTCTTCTTCTTCTTCTTCCTCTTCTGATAAATTCTCATTCTCCTTTTTTTTTTCTTATTCTCTTTCTTCATCTCTTTCTTCTTTTATTTTAACTTCTTTGTGATTTTTTTTAATTTATTTTCCTTCAATTAGCTATTAAAATTTAATTCATATAATTATTAGAATATAATTAGTTTATTAATTCAAAAATCAATAATAAAAGATTGTGACAAAATACCAATAAATTACCGACAAAATTAATTTATTTTATTAAAATATGCATTAAGTTAACGATAAATAACGACAAATTACCAATAAAAAAATTATATTTTTAAATTTTTATAATCAATTTAATAACAAAATAGCGACAAAATTACTTATAAAATACCAAGAAAATAGCAACAAATAAATTCACTGACCAAATTTTATACTAATTTACTGAAAAAATTTTTTTGTCAATATTCTTTTAGCAATAAGGGTTTTAGAAACAAAAAAATTTTGTCACTAAAAAATAAGGAATTAGCGACAATTTTTTTATGGTAATTCCTGTTTTTTTTTTCTTGTGGTGATATACGTCACACGGATTTTATGAGTCATTGAGTAAGCAAGATACCATGTTCTTTTGCCCACAAGATCCCATACTACACCCTAAAAGAACCTACCCGAGTTTTCCATTAGACGCACAGAAGATACTGGCTCCAAAGCGGGCTTGGTTATAGGGCTCCTTAAACCAAAGGGTACCCTTTGGATTTTTAGCTTGGAAGCTCTGGCATGGAATGATCTGAGCATGATACAAATGCCTCCTATATGATGATAGACGAAACATTATAGTTTATAAATATCGTAGCACGGAAAAGAAAGAGAGATATTGGGTCAAGGCTGCCGAATTCTTTCGAAATGACACAAATATGTGGATGAATTTCTATTGCGTATGCAGTTCTAGATGAGGCATCAAGCGTGCATGATAAGCATGTCCAACTAACCACAAGATCCCCTACTACTTTCTAGAAGACCCTATCATAACTTTCCATCAGATGTCCAGAAGATATTGGCTCCAAAGCAGGCCTTGTTTCGGGGCTCCTTAGATCAAAGAGGTACCCATCGAATTTTTAGGCCCGAAAGCTTTAGCATAGAATCGCACGAGCACAATGCAAATACTTCATATAGGATAATAAAAGAAATATTATAGTCTATATTTTTAGTATACTATTGTAATTAATTGACTATACTGTTGTAAGATAGCTGTAAATAACCATCAATTAGGAGACAAATTAGGCATCAATTAGGGAGCCAATTAAGGCTGTAATTGCCAGCCATTATTAGGAGACAATGGGCATCAATTAGGGCTGTAATTTAGGAATTTATTCCCAAATTTATGGATACTTCAGTCTATTTAAACCCAATTAGCTTGGGGGAATAAACAAACAAATTTCTATCAAAATTCTATTGAAATACAGCAAGTTTGTCATGGTATCAGAGCCTAGTTAGGCAATTTTAGAGCTGTTCTTTTATGAGTTTCAGCTTTGTTTTTTTTTTTTTTTTGAAGAACAAAGTGCAGATTTTGCTGTCTCTAATTCTGTAGTTTTTGTTTCTGCTTTCTTTGTTTAGTTCATATCTTTGATGAACTCTCTGTCATAGAAATTTTGAATTTCTATTTGGAGGTTCTCTTCATTTGGAAGAGATTCTGATGGACATTTTTCTATCCTGCAACTTTATGGTTGTAGGATTTTCATCTTGGTGGGTCTGCTGCTTCTTCTAGTAGACCTGCTCCTGGTTTTGTTATTGCTAATTTTGCATTTCTGGTCTTGTTGTGCTATTTGAGATGGCCACTTCAAACGCAGTTGAAAGTTTTCATGTTCGTTTCACCGGAAAAAATTACTCTTCATGGGAATTTCAATTCCAGCTCTTTGTTACAGGAAAAGAACTGTTGGGCCATATAGGTGGAAGTGATTCAGCTCCTAAAGATGCTAAGGAGTTGCTTCATTGGAAAGTTAGAGATGCAAGACTAATGACATGGATTCTAGGGTCAGTCGACCCTCTTATTGCTCCTAATCTGAGGTCTTCTAAAACTGCAAAAGCCATGTGGGATTACTTAAAAAAGGTCTACAATCAAGACAATGCTGCAAGACATTTTCAATTGGAGAGTGATATTGCTAATTATTCCCAAGGAAATCTCTCCATTCAGGAATATTATTCTAGTTTTTAGAATTTATGGGCTGAGTTTACTGACATTATTTATGCTAAAGTGCCTGCAAATCTCTCTCTGTACTTCAAGAAATTCATGAGCAAAGCAAAAGAGATCAATTCTTAATGAAGTTGAGGTCTGAATTTGAGACACTTCGCTCAAATTTAATGAGTCGTGTTCCTTCACCTTCTTTAGATATTTGTTTTGGCTAATTACTTCGCGAAGAACAAAATCTTCTCATTCAAAACTCTCTTCAACAAGAAAATACTGTCAAGGTTGCTTTTGCTGCCCAAGGAAGAGGAAAGGGTCAGGACATGAGTAGAATTCAATGTTATAACTGCAAAAATTTTGGCCATATTGCTGCCAATTGTGGAAAGAAGTTTTGTAATTATTGCAAACAGTCAGGGCATGTCATAAAGGAGTGTACGACACTGCCTCAAAACCGAAAAGCGAATGCTACCCCAACAGTTTCTACAACTCTCTCTTCACCTGCTGAACCTGTGATTCTTACTCCAGAAATGGTGCAACAAATGATTATTTCAGCTTTCTTTGCCTTAGGACTACAAGGTAAGAATAGCTCCCCCTCTCAACTTTGGCTTGTTGATTCTGCTGCCTCAAATCATATGACAAACACATCTAGCATGCTTACCAATGTTCGTAAATATCATGGTTCAACTGAAATTCAGATTGCAAATGGTAGTACAATACCTATTACTGATATTGGAGATCTTAGACCATGTTTCAACAATGTTTTTATATCTCCAAAGCTCTCAACTAAGCTTCTTTCGGTTGGTCAGTTAGTAGATAACAATCATGATGTGCATTTCTCTCATAATGGTTGTCTTGTGCAGGATCAGGCATCAGGGACAGTAATCGCAAAGGGGCCTAAAGTTGGGAGACTATTTCCACTACTATTTTCCGTTCCTCGTATCTCTTCATTTTGTACTACAGTTATTAGTAAGAGTGAATTATGGCATAGACGTTTAGGTCATCCTAATCTTGTTATTTTGTCTAATTTATCAAATTCTGGTTTCTTGGGCAATAAAGAACTCCTTGCTAAGGTTCCTTTTGATTGTTCCATATGTAGACTTGGTAAAAGCAAAACTCTTCCTTTTCCTTCTAATGGTAGTCATGTTGTCCAATGTTTTGATATAATTCATAGTGATGTCTGGGGCATTACGCCCATTATTCCTCATGCTCAATACAAGTACTTTGTGACATTTATTGATGATTATAGTAGATATACATGGGTATACTTCCTTCATTCTAAACCTGATGTATATTCTGTTTTCAAGACCTTTTTGGCCTATGTTGAGACTCAGTTTTCTACTTGTATTAAAGTATTATGATCTGATTCTGGAGGAGAATATATGTCTCATGAATTTCAGCATTTTCTTCATGAGAAAGGGATTGTCTCACAACGTTCATGTCCTTATACACCACAACAAAATGGAGTTGCTAAGCGTAAAAATCGTCATCTTTTGGATGTAACCCGAACTTTGTTAATTGGATCTTCAGTTCCATCTAAGTTTTGGGTTGAAGCCTTATCTATTGCAACTTATCTAAATGATAGAATGCCTTCTCAAGTATTAAATCTTGACTCCCCATATTTTCGTCTGTATCATCAATATCCTTATTATCATGATTTACACACATTTGGTTGTGTTTGTTTTGTTCATCTACCTTCTCATGAAGGTCATAAACTTTCAGCTCAATCTGTTAAATGTGTGTTTATAGGTTATAATTCTTCTTAAAAGGGTTTTGTTTGCTATGATTCCACTTCTAACAAATTTCATGTTTCTCGAAATGTCATTTTCTTTGAGCATCAATATTTCTTTCCTAATCTTGCTAAGTCTTCTTCTACTTCTCCCATCCTTCCCATTTTTAGGATTTACCAATTGTTCCTAATCGGTTTAAGCCTGGATTTGTGTATGAAAGACGTCAACCAACGGAGCCACTTCCCGAGACTGATCCTTCATCTATGTTTGATTCTCCTGAATCTACTCTACGTCGATCTACCAAGATATCTCAACCTCCAAGACGGTATGGTTTTTCTGATAATCCTACTGGATATTCTGCCACTTTATTTGATATTTCTATTCCATCTTGTTACTCACAAGCCTCCAAGAATGAATGTTGGCAAAAAGCCATGCATGACGAACTTCAAGCTCTTCACGATAATCATACATGGGAAATTCTTCCTTGCCCTCCAAATGTTAAGCCCATTGGATGCAAATGGATTTATTCAGTCAAATTCAATCAAGCTTTGTTCTGATGGAACTTTGGATCGATATAAAGCTCGATTGGTTGCTCTAGGCAATAAGCAAAAGTACGGAGTGGACTATGAGGAGACCTTTGCTGCAGTTGCAAAAATGACTACCGTCCGTACTATTATTGCAGTTGCTGCTTCTCAGGGTTGGCCTCTCATCAAATGGATGTCAAAAATGCTTTTCTTCATGGTGATCTAAAAGAAGATATTTATATGACACTTCCACTAGGTTTGACTTCCTCATCCTCAATCTTCAACAATCTCTTCAAACTTCTTTTAATATGAAGGATCTTGGTCCAATTACATATTTCTTAAGGCTGGAAGTTCACTATGATTGTTCTGGGATATATTTACATCAACAAAAATATACTGCAGATTTGATTACTTTAGCAGGCCTTCAAGATTCATCCCCAGTTGATACTCCTTTGGAATTAAACGTCAAGTATCATAGTCAAAATGGAGATCTTCTTCCTGATCCATCTCTTTATCGTAATTAGTTGGCAGTTTGAATTATTTGACTATTACATGGCCCGATATTTCTTTTGCAGTTCAGCAAGTCAGTCAATTCATGAGTACTCCGCGTCACTTACATCTGGTGGCAGTTCGTCGAATCATTCGCTATCTTCTTGGCATATCTTCTCGGGGTTTATTCTTTCCTACTGGCTCTCCCATACTCCTTGTTCTTACAGTGATGCTGATTGGGCTGGTTGTCCTGACACTCGACACTCGACACTCTATAACTGGTTGGTGTATGTTTCTTGGTGATTTTTTGATATCTTGGAAAAGTAAGAAACAAGACCATGTTTCAAAATCTTCTACTGAGTCTGAATATCGGGCTATGTCCACTGCTTGCTCAAAGATTGTTTGGTTACGTGGGTTACTTACTGAAATTGGGTTTCCTCAGCCTCATTCTACTCCTTTGCATGCTGACAACACTAGTGCCATACATATTGCTACAAATCCAGTTTTTCATGAACGTACCAAACATATCGAAGTCGACTATCATTCTATTCTAGAGGCCATAGATACAGGTGTCATTTCTCTTCCACATGTCTCCACTGATCTTCAAATTGCTGATGTATTCACAAAATCTATGACAAGACAGCGTCATCAATTTCTCATTGGCAAATTGATGCTTCTTGATCACCCAGCATCAATTTGAGGGGGGATGTTACTGTACTATTGTAATTAATTGACTATACTATTGTAAGATAGCTATAAATAACCATCAATTAGGAGACAAATTAGGCATCAATTAGGGAGCCAATTAAGGTTGTAATTGCCAGCCATAATTAGGAGACAATGGGCATCAATTAGGGCTGTAATTTAGGAATTTATTCCCAAATATGTGGATACTTTAGTCTATTTAAACCCAATCAGCTTGGGGGAATAAATAAGCAAATTTCTATTGAAATACAGCAAGTTTTGTCATATATATCCTGGCAAGCAACAAAGAGAGAGAGAGATATTAGGTCAAGACCGTCAAATTCTTCCAAAGTGGCATAATTTTTTAGGATGAATTTATATTGCTTATGCAATTCTGAATGAGGCATCGAGCATGCGAGATAAGCATGTCCACTTGCCCACAAGATCCCATACTACATCATGTAAGAATATATTTGTGTTGACGATCTGACATATAGAAGATATTAGCTCTAGAGCGGGTTTGGTTATAGGGCTCCTTAGAAGATAAGGCTCCTTTGGATTTTTGGGCCTGGAAGCTCCGGTATGGACTGTCCCAAGCATGATACCAATGCCTCCTATAGGTCAATAAATGAAATATTATAGTATACAAATATCATGGCAAACAACAGACATAGAGATATTCGGTCAAGACTACTGAATTCTTATGGAGTGCCATGGATTTTTGGGAAGAATTTTTATTCCGTAAGCAATTCTGAATGAGGCATTGAGCATGCGAGATAAGCTTGCCCGTTAGCCCATAAGATCCCATATTGCATCCCAGAAGAACCTGTCCAAGCTGCTCGTCAGACGTACAGAAAATATTGGCTCCAGAGTAGGCCTGGTTGTAGGGTCCTTAGCCCAAAGGGGGTACCCTTTCGATTTTTGGATCGGGAATCTCCGATATGGAATGGCCCCAACACAATACAAATGCCTCCTACAGGATAATAGACAAAATATTGTAGTCTATAAATATTATAGATCGCCATAGATAGAGAGATATTAGGTTAAGACTGCCAAATACTTTCGCAGTGACATGGATTTTGGGGATGAATTTATATTGCGAATACAATTCTAAGTGAGGCATCGAGTAGGCGATATAAGCATATTTTGTTGCAATTATAGAAGATAAATATAATGGCAAGCAAGAACAAAGAGATATTGGGTCAAGACTGTTGAATTCTTGAGGAGTGGGACAGATTTTGGGGATGAATTTATATTCTATATGCAATTCTAAATGAGGCATCGAGCAGGTAGGATAAGCATGTCTGTTTGCCAATAATATTTTATATTACATCTTAGAAGAACCTATCTAAGTTGCCTTCAGACGTACATAAGATATTGGCTCTGAAGCGGGCCTAGTCACAAGGTAAGGATGTCAAAACGGGTATGCGTGTCAGGTTCGACACGAATTCACTTAACACGTGACACGATTAACACGAACTCAACCCATTTGATAATCATGTCAAATTTGTCAAAACAAACACAACACAAAAATTAGGCAGGTGACGGAACACGAACACGACACATATAACTCGTCTAATATTATGAATACAAACACAACCCATATAACCTGCTTATGATATTTTTAACCTGTCTAACTAAAACCATTTTTAAAAATAAATATTCATACATAAAATGCATAAATTCTTCAAGGTTCATAACTAAAAATAAAAAAAAAATTCAACACTAAAGTTTAAATAGGTCATAAGTACATAAAAGTTCAAATTAAATAATAACCACCATTCACATTGTTCTAAAATAAACATATATAAATATATCTAAATTTCAGAATTAGAGGAGGAAGGACAAATATCAGCAAATTTATGTGATTCCATAGACTCCAAATTAAGCTTCATAACATCTTTTGTATGTTCTTCTAACTCCAATTTATTTGCATCTACAAAGCAAATAAGATAAAATTAATTAGTAAAATTGAAGCA